>NC_133533.1:83462842-83584777 GCF_048544455.1 Silene latifolia
GAACATTTTAGAGTTTGTCGACTATCGGGGAGGGTCGTTTAAAGTCCATTAGACTACATAAGAAGGCTCGCCAGCCAGAAGAAGAGACCATACCTGGAATTCCTTGAAACTCCTAACTCTGTCGGGCTTCAAGAGGAAACAAAACGCGATATTGGAAGAGACAGCAGGACGTCAATAGAAACTGCTGAGCGAAATCTGCTTATGGTCGGCTTTCAAACAAACTTCGGAAGAGCTTGGGGTCGATGTTGATCTCTACGTGTTGAGAGGGACAAATGTTTGTCCGTGTACTCTCGTTGGGAGAACATAATTGGGAACTGACCTCCATGTCTCGAGAGGGATGATTGGCTATCCGTGCACTCTCGCTGGGGGAATAGAATAAAGGTGTGTCGAAACACCTGTCGGAAAATATCCGGTCGTTGTGAAAAGCAGAGTCTTGGTAAAAATATTGCGATAGTTTGCATTTAACTTGGAAATGCGGGTCCGGGCGAAGAATAAACATCAAATGGAGCAAATATACGATATGTGCTATCAAGGAAGAGGCGCACCAAAGATGGGCCCACAAATAACGAACTTATAACGAATCTTCAAAAATTAATTTGGAGGAAAACTGAGGAAGAGGCGTAGCAAGAGCTGCGTCTCTTGGAAGAGGCGCAACACCTGTTGCGTCTTTTCCCGAGTGCGGCTTTTCTGAGTAAAAACTCGATGAAACACGGGTTTATTTCATAATTCCGAAACACAGAATTATCACCCAAATTACCACATGAGCGGACGGGTTTGTGGGAAAATGGCCAAAGATGGCGAGAAAAGAGCGATTTCGGAGATTTGAAAACCCTAAAATCCCCTAACTAAGGCTTGTCGTCATTTGACGCGGCCTAAATTCACTTTAATCTTGTAGGTGATGAGGCTTCTACGTCAGGGAGAGCTCCCATGGATGTGGATACCGCTCTTGACCCTTCTCATATGCTCGAGGAGGCGTTAGAGCAGGTTTTTACTGCTGCGGTGGCAGCTGCTGAGGACGAGGTTGTCGAGGAAGAGGCTGTCGAGGAGGAGGCGGCCCTGAGGCGGGCCAACATTGGACGAGGCGGTCGTCAGCTGAGGGGAGCACCGGAGTGGGCTGAGATCTAGGACAGCAGTCACCTCATCTGGGCTGCGGAGGGTCACCTGTCCTGCAGGACGGTGAAGAGCTTGGTAATTTGAACTCATCACTCTTTCATTTATCTTCTTTTATTTCTATTTTCTATTCCTTTTCTCTATCATTTGAGCTAAAGATAGCTCTTGATTCGAATCAAAATAGGAGGCCGGGAACATCAGATCGTTCTCAGGTTACACGATGATGATGGGGTCCTACGAGAGGCGGTCAGCAGAGAAGCGAGCCATCATCGAGCAGGGGGCATTTGATGCTTTGATACAGGCTTGGAGGGACCTCAAGTGGAGGAAGCTTTGGGCTAACCTTAGCCTAGTTCGAGCTTTCCTGGACTGGTTTTGGGACATGACTCTACCCTTCACATGCCTTTTGGCGAGGTTGGGGTCACGTTGGAGGACTACGGCAAGATTTCTGGCTTACCGTACGGGACTGAGGTTGTGGAATGGCCGGAGATAGCCATGAGGGTGGACTCGGCCGAGGCTAGGAGATTGATCAGCTGGAACCTGATGCCTAAGGCTGCTGCGGTACCCGGGCTGGTGCCTAGTACCTACGTTCGGGATTATTTTGATGGGAAGACACCGACGTTGGTGGTGATCGATGGGAGGGAGATGGATCATCCTCCCTGTACTGCCGAGTAGAGAGTCCGTTTGTGGCTCTGGTGGTTCTTATCTTCGATCTACCTCGGAGACAAGGGAAAGAGGCTGTCGGCGAAGCTTCTTCCCTTCCTTTCTGACTTGGGTGACCTAGGTCATTGGGACTGGGTCACTGCTGGCTTTACGGTCCTCATTCACTATATGAGGGCCATGGTTCGTCCGGAGCTGATGGAGAAGGGACTTCTCCTGCTACCGTTGGTCCTGGACTGTTGCTGGAGGTATGAACCTCCATTTCATTTCACGAAAGATCATTTCCTTTCTTTATCGAATCACGAAAGATCGTTATTGATTATCTTGCTTTGTAGGCGTGGGTGTACTCCTACTTTCTGAGTCTCGCACCCAAAAGGACGGAGCCAGTGGAGAGGGCCTATCCCGTCGTGAGAGATTGGGTGATGTGTCGCACGAAGAGCCAGCGTTCCTTCCACGACGTTTGTCGATGGGACGTGAACGCTCTACAGCTGGACGGTGTGAGTACCTTCGAGCCACCTATCTTTGTTTGCTTTTTTCATTGCAGAACCGATAATAAGAATGACCTCTTGTTTGCTTTTCATAGTGGGTGCCCAGGCCTTGGGTGGACTACGCTGGCGCCTCTCCTTTTGTGGCTGAGGTCCTTCGACCTAGGAGCTCGAGCCGGTTTCTTTTGAGGACGTCGATGGGTTCTATATGGTACTTGGGCGAGCGTTTGGCTCGTCAGTGTTCCCGAGATGTCTTAACGGTTCCCAGCGATCCTCCTCGGACGATGTTCAGTGAGCCTTCCGATGCTGAGAGGGAGGCTGACTTGGCAGACGTTGGTGGCGATGCCCTCCTTCTTCCTGGCGAGGACTACTCGACGTTCCTCTACGGGAGGTTGGCGTACTGGCCAGTCGTGGTAAATGTTTTACTCTTCTTTTGATTAACTCGAAAACACGATGAATGATTATCGGTGAATGGAAACTATTTGACTTTACAGGAGGTTGAGGTGGCGGGCATCGAGCCTCCAGAGTACCCCGAGACCCTTGAGTACACCGACGCGACGGGGATGACGACAATCTCCGAGCTGTGTGACTTTGGCGTGGCGGTGACAGATGCTGGCCTGACGAGTGGCAGCATTTGATTCGGATGGAAAATCTCTAACTTGTATAATTTTGTGTAAGAACACATTTGTTGAATGTTTCCAATCATTAAGAATCCTTTTTTATTGAAATGTAGGTTGCGCCATCCCGGTTTGTGGCTTTGTGGAGGGTAGCCAACTGGCTACGGGCTACTGCCATCGAGGCACTTGTTGGCGGTCGAGGACGTCAGGTATGAACCTTCCGTTTATTTCGTTTTTGAATTTTCGAACTTCCTTTATTGTTTGAAATGATTGACATGAGCCAATTTTTGCGTTCGCAGAGGGAGAGCGACCTGGAGTGAGGGCTAGCCCAGTCCCGGGAGGAGACAGCTCGTCTGCTGAGGGAGCTAGAGGTCCGCGACGCCAAGATTGCTGCTCTCGAGGCGAGAGTTACTAAGCTAGGCGGCGACCAGCAGTAGTCTGTTTGATGTTTTTTTTTTTTGGCTGTACTTCATACATTTTGTACATTTTTAGGACCTTCATTTTGGACTTTCGGACTATGTTTCGGGCTCGAGCCCCCAGTTTGGTGTACATATTACCTTTTTTGGTTGTATATATGACGGCCTGAGTGCCTTTGTTGCTGGGTTGCTTTGTTTGTACCCACAGGTTAGCTTTGAATAGGTTTTGTAGATGACGGTTTATGCCGTCATACTGCCAAAATTTACACAGAAATTCATATAGAATATACATTTGTACACATGGCCTAAACTAGCGCAAGACAACGACTCGAAAATCCAAAAATGTAAAAAATTTACTTAAAATGACCGGACGGTAGGGAAGGTTACCCCCTAAAAAAGAAAAAATAGAAACATATAAGTTTGGAATGTAATATGGAATGGGAGTGAAATGATTCCCCAAAAAAAGAAAATTAAAAAAAAAATTGTATAAGTGTGAAAGTGAATATTTAAATTGGTGAAATGATTCCCCAAAGAAGAAAATTAAAATGAAATGTATAAGTGTGCCGGAATGACGAAAATGTTGATATCGTCTCGAAATGCTTGCCCGTGGAAATAGGAAACGCGAAACATGGTAATTTGACGGATTTACCAAAATAATAACCCGTATGAGTAGCAAATTATTCTTTGAGGAATTAGGAAAGATCCAACGTGGAAAATCACAGAAAGAAGACTGAGGAAGAGGCGCAGCAGGAGCTGCGTCCCTTTGAAGAGGCACAATAGGTGCTGCGCCTGTTCCCCAGTGTGTCCGTCCTGACAGATTTTAGGAAACAACTTTTAGTATAAATATAGACGTCGATGGAGGTTTCATTCAAATAATTCTTCTGTCTTTTTTTCGTCTTATTACATAAAAGTTCTCTAATTAAGCATACATCATGAATACTTTTGAAATCCATCTGAAAGAATGGACAAATGAGTTCTCTAATGTGGAGAAACACGATATGGGTGCTTATAATTTTGGATCAATCTTGAGTTTGAAGCTGATCAAGGTAGTCAAACCGTTCCTGGATGCTTGTCTTGAGTATTGGGACCCGAACTATCACGTATTTGCCTTTCTTGGAGGCGATATTTGCCCATTTCCTGAAGAAATTGCTGCAATCGGCGCTTGGGACCTGGAACATTTGCCTGCTATACCCTCGACTTCCCAAGGATATAAGAATAATTTCAGAGATTTGCTTGGATTGACGAGAGCCGAGGTCGACCGTCTCGTGACCTCAAAAGGAGTGAGAATGCTGGATTTCATTGATCGGTTCATCAATAGGGAAGATCCCACTATTTCTTATGTTGCAAGACGAAGGGCATTGGGGTTTTGCCTACTGCAGGTATATGTCCTTCAAAGGCATGTTGATGAGGACTTAAGAGGTGATCCTCGTTATTTGAGCCTAATTGAGCAAATGGAGCTGCGCAGGAGCCGAGCTTGCTTGTGTTTAGGAGAGATCCCGTTGGGGTTAGATAATAGGAAAGCCAACCGCGACCTTCCTTATTTGGGAAGTCCCATCATTTTGCAGGTAAAAGAACATAACTTTTTTTGTTCTTCTTTTTTTTTCGTTTTTTTTTTTTTCGTTTCTTTTTTTTTTTATTTTTTTTTTATCTTTTTTTATCGTTTTTTGTTCTAATGCCTGCTTTTGGTAGGTTTGGCTTATGGAGCGTCTTCGCTTGATCGAGCCCCCAGTTAACGTTCCTGCTTATCATGCTCGCTCAATTGCGATAAGGACTAGGCTCTACATGGTGGATTTTGCTCGAGTCTGCAACTATTGGGAGAACAAACTTAAGAGTGATGATGGTCCCCTGATTAGATGGATCGAACCATGGTGGAATCTCAAATCTGTCACTGGAGTATCGTCCTTAGATCCTACCCGATCGGTGCGTATTCCTGGCTTGGAGTTTATGATATGCATCTTCCCGGAGAGGTTGATGAGGTAGGTTGGATTAAAGCAGACGATTCCGAAGCTTGATACTATCCCGCAGAATGCTATGACGCTTAACACAAAAAGCCGAAGAGAATGGGCCATCAAATGGGTTCAAAGAAACGTGTGGTTACTGAACACTTCTGTTAGTGCTCTATGGGTGTCGGATTCCTACTTGCGGTGGAGGAAAGCTACTACTCCGGAGGAGCGTGAAAGATTGAGGAAGCGTGAGCCTGTTGACTATAAGGTTCGTGATGTAGAAAAGGAGGAAGAGAAGCATCTGACTGAGGGAGAGGAAGAAGTCGGGTTTCAAGTTGTTCATCCTTCGAAGAAACCGAAGACTTTTCCTGTCATGGAAAAGATGGTTGATAAGAATGGCTAAGCTAAACCACGAGAGAGACCGTTGGTGATTAGTTCTGAGGTGGCGCAGGAGCGTTCAGCTCGAGGTCGAGACAAAAATATGAGAAAAATGACAAAGGCAAAGGGAAAATGGAAGAATAGCCTAAGTCTTTATTATTATTTATTATTATTATTATTATTGTAATAAAATGGTGGGGTTTTTAGAATCCTAGCCTATTTTTTTTAGCATTATTTTTATTATGTAGCGTATTATTATTATTAAAAGAAATGAAATAAAAAAGGTTAATTGGTTATGAAACCCTTGTGATTTTCTATTATTATTTTTGTCGAATTCCAAATGCGTATGCAAATGTCTTCTATTTACATTTAAAATAATGGGTTGTATCCTGTGAAGGATTGCCTACGTATTCATTTTAAAAAATGAAATCAAACCCTTGCGCGTAGTTCAAGTAAATGTAAAAGAATAATTGTTCTAAGCAAGAGCTTGTAATGAACTAGAAAATAAGCATGAGCTTTTACTTACTCCTAAAGTGCAATTCGGTTTATTTGATGATATGAGGATGACAAATTGTCAAAATGCAAGAGCAAGGTGACATTAGCTTTATTTTAGCTTGGCCAAGGGCCGTTTATTTCGTGCCACAGGAGCGACACGTGAGGTTACGCGAGGCGCGTTTTTGTTCCTATTCTAGGCATAATAACGTTTCAATTGATCGAGGTTTGTCGGGTGGTCAAATTCATTCCCATTAAAGTCTGTTATTCTAACCGCACCCCCTGGAAGTATGGACTTAACTAGAAATGGTCCGGCCCAGTTGGGTTTGAATTTTCCTCTTAGATCGACAGGTAAAAGAGCTCTAATTAATTTAAGGACCAAGTCTCCTTTTTTGATGTTCCTTGGCTTAACCCTTTTGTTGAAGGCTCGTTTGATACGTGCCTGATATGTTTGCACATTATGTAATGCGCACAATCTACGTTCATCCAGGAGGATGAGTTCTTCATATCTATCTGATGTGACCATAATTAGAGCATATTTAGTTCCCGAATTAGCCTTGTTCCCATGCTTTTTAGTGCATATTTGGGTCATTTATTGTCTTTAGTTCTTTGTTTTGCATATTCTTTGAGGTTTTGATCCCTTGGTAGGAAAGGAGTGCAAACCTTGCATTTTCATGGCACAATGAGGCTAAATTGATTGAATTCAATGACCAAGCATCAAGGAGAGACAAGATTAGAAGGCCTTTGTACATACTATAGTAGATGGGCAATGATGAGAAAAGATCCTTGCATCCCCGAGGAAATCCCCAAGGATTTTATGAAGAAAAAGGAAGAAAAGAAGAAGAAACGAGACTGCCCAGCAATCCGTGCGTCTTCCCCTGAAGACGCCCGTCCACCACTCAGCAATCCGTGCGTCTTCACTCCAAGACGCCCGGGCAGAAGACCTAGAAGACGTCCGTGTTCCCTACAAGACGCCCGGGCAGAGACCACCAAATCCGCCCGTCCCGTGCTAAAGACGCCCGGATTCCCAGGCAGACCCATTTCGTCTTCTTCAAGCTTCAAGGAAGGATGCACATCTTTTTCTAGAGGCCGGAGTCTCCCTAGAGACCGGAGTCTTCCAAAAGAGATCGACGATTCCTCAAATAGGGACTTAATCGTCATTTAAGCCCTTAGTTAACCCTAATTCATGCACCTAATCTCTAATATATATACCCCATTTGTAATAATCAAACAATCAAGTTTTCTTAGATTAGAATCAAGTTTCCTTAGATTAAATCAAGTTCTCTTAGATTAGATTAGGAGTAGATTAGAATAGATTATCATTTAATCTTTCCACAAATTACACATTAATCTTTCCTTAATCATTGTTCAAGTTTATTATTGGGTAATTGAAGATTATTGGGTTATTATCGGGAGATTGACAACCTTCCATCAATCATCAAGTTCTTCTATTATTCTTTGCATTATTATTTTGGAATCTCCATAGGTATAATTCTCTTAATCCTTGTTTTAATTATTTTTAATCTTTATTACTTGTTCATCATGTTTGGCTTTGTTAGTATGATTGACAACCTTATTAACATGTTAAACTTGATCATGAGTGAGTAGTTACTTAGCTAGGATTAGGGGGTAATTAGGGAAAATAAACATGGGGAATGATTCATGCATAATCTAATATGCTTCCATAATTAATTTGCTTGCTTGTTGTGATGTCAACTTTATGCACATGTTATGTTTGATGAAATGCTAAGCCTATGAATCCTTGCATTTACAACCATCTCTTATCTACTCAACTTGACTTGTAAGATATAAACCAACTCGAGTCTTGTTAGACCACGCATAGAAGTTGAATAGGAGGAAAGTAAGTCGACTTGTAGGTGTTGTACAATCTAATCGATTCGGCTCCGGGACCCAACTCTTCCTATGAACCGTAAGACATAAACCAACTCGGTTCCTCCACAACAATAATTGCTTGCAACTTTGTGAACATGTTTGTATGATCAACACCATGTATCCCCTATGACCCCGTGATATCCTAGTACTTTTAATCATTTGTTTACATCCTTCCTTTTATTGCTTGTTTTACTTTATTGCTTTTATTAGTATAGAACAAAACTACAAACCCAAACAAATTGTGACACGAGCATAAATTGAGATAGATAGACTTAGAACCCAAAGCACACCGTCCCATGGATCGACCTCGACTAACCACTAACTAGTTGTTTGTTGAGTATTATAAATGTGTTTGATTGGATGTGTGACGACCAACTCTTGTCCTATCAAAATAGCGCCGTTGCCGGGGATGGTGCTATGTGATTAAGTTCTTACTTGTTTGTCTATTTTGATTTTGCTTTCACCTTGAGGAACAATGTTTTTACCGTTTTCTTGTAGTTTCCTTGTTTGTAGTTATATCTTTGTCCTAGTTATGATGATGACCGAAGACTTGGCACATGGAGTATGTGGTGAATCTTTTGAGTATGACTACTATGGGTATGGGGAGTTTGTGGAGCAAGTTAAAACAAACCTACCTTACAACTCATACAATGAAAGTCCTAACCACTACCCCAACTTTTCTTACCAAAGCCTCCACATCCAACATCCACAACAACCACCCTCCCAAAACCCACTTTACAATCAATGCCAAATGTCATCCTACAATGAACACCCATAACACCAAATTCCCATGTACCCACAACAAGAGAATGAGCATAATCTTGACATGCAAAGTGTGGTTCTCCAAATGTTAAGGGACCAACAAAATCTCTTCATGCAAATACTAGAAGAGAGCCAAGCTAGGGACAATGTTCTCAAAAACATTGTTACTAATGGTGAGAAGTTGGCAAATCAAATTGCCCAAATGGAAGCCACCCAAATGCTAAATGAAGAAGAAGGGTAATATAATGAGGGTGAAGAAGAATTTGGATGGCATTATGAAGCTACTCTTGTGAATCCCCCACCACCTCCTAAATTCATAAGTATTGAACATCCCATATTCCAACTTGTACCCAACTTTACAAACATTCATGATGGATGTGAATATGAAGATGTAACTTTTGAGGAAGGGGAGTGCTTGATTGATTATGGACCAAGAGTGGATGATGAATTGAAGCATGATGAAGTTGGAGAGGAGAGCAATGGTGAATATGAATTGGAGGCCAATTATGAGACAAGTACTTTGTCTAAATTGCCTCATGTATCTAGCTCCCACACTAGCCTTGCTTCTCCAATTTGGGACACCTATGATGATGATGAGGAAGACCTCCCACCACAATTTCCGTCTATGAGACATGTAGAGGAAGTGTGTTCCCTTGACACTTATAGGAGTGGAGGTAAAACTTGGAAATAAGAGGTTGATGAATTTGAACTTGCAATCTTTGGGGAATTGAGAGGCCAAGAGGAAAACTATGATGTTGGCATCTTTGATCATAATTTGGAAGAAATTGAATCTCTTTTCTTTGGAAATGGTTCAAGTTCTAAGGAGGGTCAAGAAGAAAGTGAAGATAATAAAAGCATGAATGACCTCAATGGTGAGAAGTTGACTCCTCCACATCTTATCCTTCAACTATCCCCTCATCAAAGAAATGAGAACTCTCCTTCTACTATTGAAGGATTGATGAATCAATGCTCTATCATCATAGAATTTGAAAGAGATGGTAAAGAGAGGAAGCCTCCGGATGAATATGGGCAATACTTCATACATTGTATTGACAAGAATCATGTGCTTGTTAGTTTGAAGCATTGTAAGAAACCAAGTGCCAAGGGCAAAACAAATGGGAGAGTGTTTGGCAAGTTCTATTCCAAGCCAAGATGGGTAAACTACGTTTTGACATCACCAATCTCCTATTTATGCTTACATGAAGCCCATTCAAAAGCCTTTGACCGGGTGTTGAGAGCATTAAGCAACATGGACAACATCAATAATCATGGCAATAAGGAATGAGTTTGGTGGAGTCCTCCCTCAAACCACCATTTGTAAGATACCCTTTTCTTTGACTTTGCATTACATTTACCCTTGCATTTAGTTATATACATATACATTTAGCTTGCATTTGTATTATATTTCATATTGCATTTATATTAGTTAGTTCATATAGTATAGTTGCATTGTAATATATCTTACATGATTAGATTAGTTTGCATTGTATTATATCTCACATGATTCATGTAGATAGTTGCATATAGACTAGAATTCATGCATAGTCACTAATGACCAATCCTATTCTTTTCTACACTAGAAATAGTGTTTAAATCGGTTTGGGGAGGTTTGATTATAGGTGACCATAGTTTACTAGAAATCATGCATCATTTAGTGTAATGTAGATTGCATTCATTTGTTATATATGTCATATAGAATTGCATTTAGTTAGAGCATGCATTCATTCACTTCTTATCATTGCATTTATTTCCATAAATTCAAAAAAAAAAAAAAAAATCCAAAAACATGTATTTCCTTTTTATTCCTACTCCTACATATACATTGAGGACAATGTCCAAAATAAAGTGGGGGATGGGAATTTATATTCCAAAAATGCATAAAAATTGAAAAATTTCGAAAAATCACAAAAATATGTCTTTTAATTTCATAAAAACAAAACCCATAAAAAGTTAAAAAATTGAAAAAATCAAAAACATGTTCATTCCTTTTTAGTATAGACTTGTATATATTGTTTTTATATATTGTGTTTGTTCATCCTTGTTCACATTGATTGACTACGCCACATCCGAGACATGAGGATATTGAAGACCGCATGGTATGATCTTTCCAATCTCCTTTTTCCTCTTTATGTTAATGACTATGTGGCTTTATTTTGATTGATGCGGTATAACAATGTGAACTTAGGACTTGCATTTAGTTTATATGTCATATTAGTTGGTAGAATCATTTGCATTAGGATGTTTATATGCTAGTTGCATCATGGCATGTAGTTTACATGTTAGAAAATTTTGCGAAACCGTCTACTTGGGAAGCTTGACAAGTGTATATAGGCCCTAGTAGATGCTTTTTCTTCTTAAGACTTTGCTTGTTAGAATACTTATAAAACACTCTAGAATGTGTCATGCTATTATCCTTTGACCCATGGATTAAGGCCTAGTCAAGAGTACCTTGTGGTGTGATAACTCCTTGGCTACCGTTTATTCCAAGTTGACCCTTGAAACCATGCATGCAACCATCATCCATGTTCTACCACATTTTTTTCATCAAAGGGAATGGGCACAAAAAGAAATCAATTTGAGTTCAATAAAATGAAAAGTGAAAGAAAGTTTGCAAAAATGCATCAAATGAAAAGAGGAGCAAAAATAGAACTCCTATGCTTCAAATATAAGTCACCCTCACTACATATCGGGTGACTTTGAAAATGTTCAAAAGAAATGCAAAGAAAAGTTGAAAGTTGTCAAGTGTTGAAATGTCAAAAATCAAAAAGAAATGGCAAGAAAGTGTTCTCAAATGCTATATGCCACAAGAAATTGGGGGGAAAAATAAACAACAAAGCAAACTCCCAAAATGAAACTCAAATATCTATCGATACCTTTATCCATCGTATCCATTTTTGTGCATGGTAGAGAGGGGACGACCCTTCTTCTTGTCTAGGCAAGAAGGGAAAATTTCGCGATCCTCCAGTGTTTCTAACACCATAGGGAGTCTACTCTTGACAAAAGCATTTAACAATTGAGGACAAAGGTACCCTAGCTTGACACAACTTGGAGGTGATTTATTGGTATCCTTCTAGGGTTAGTAGTTTGAAAAAATTGCATCTATGAAGGAATGTGTACCCTTGAATTGCTTCCCTTGAAGATAATTTCCGCCACTTAGATGAGGAAAGTGGCTATTCTTTTGTAGATGCATCCATTACTTGATTTTGTGTGCTTAATGTTTGGATGTGTCGCCATTTTGGCAAGACCCACCTTGCCTTGCAAGAAGGCATCCTACCTCATGGTTGTCTTGTTGTGAGTTGAAGGGACGGAGTGAGACCCGCTAATTGTCTCATATCGGCTATGTTATTAGGATAGTTTAAATAATGGTCCTAGTCTTTGTCACCTCTTTTCTCGGGACGAGCAAATGTTCGGTTTGGGGATATTTGATGTGACCATAATTAAAGCATATTTAGTCCCCGAATTAGCCTTGTTCCCATGCTTTTTAGTGCATATTTGGGTCATTTATTGTCTTTAGTTCTTTGTTTTGCATATTCTTTGAGGTTTTGATCCCTTGGTAGGAAATGAGTGTAAACCTTGCATTTTCATGGCAAAATGAGGCTAAATTAATTGAATTCAATGACCAAGCATCAAGGAGAGACAAGATTAGAAGGCCTTTGTACATACTATAGTATATGGGCAATGATGAGAAAAGATCCTTGCAACCCCGAGGAAATCCCCAAGGATTTTATGAAGAAAAAGGAAGAAAAAAAAGAAGAAATGAGACTGCCCAGCAATCCGTGCGTCTTCCCCTGAAGACGTCCGTCCACCACTCAGCAATCCGTGCGTCTTCACTCCAAGACGCCCGGGCAGAAGACCCAGAAGACATCCGTCTTCCCTACAAGACGCTCGGGCAGAGACCACCAAATCCGCCCGTCCCGTGCTAAAGACGTCCAGATTCCCAGGCACACCCATTTCGTCTTCTTCAAGCTTCAAGGAAGGATGCACATCTTTTTCTAGAGACCGGAGTCTCCCTAGAGACCGGAGTCTTCCAAAAGAGACCGGTGATTCCTCAAATAGGGACTTAATCGTCATTTAAGCCCTTAGTTAACCCTAATTCATGCACCTAATCTCTACTATATATACCCCATTTGTAATAATCAAACAATCAAGTTTTCTTAGATTAGAATCAAGTTTCCTTAGATTAAATCAAGTTCTCTTAGATTAGATTAGGAGTAGATTAGAATAGATTATCATTTAATCTTTCCACCAATCACACATTAATCTTTCCTTAATCATTGTTCAAGTTTATTATTGGGTAATTGAAGATTATTGGGTTATTATCGGGAGATTGACAACCTTCCATCAATCATCAAGTTCTTTTATTATTCTTTGCATTATTATTTTGGAATCTCCATAGGTATAATTCTCTTAATCCTTGTTTTAATTATTGTTAATTTTTATTACTTGTTCATCATGTTTGGCTTTGTTAGTATGATTGACAACCTTATTAACATGTTAAACTTGATCATGAGTGAGTAGTTACTTAGCTAGGATTAGTGGGTAATGAGGGGAAATAAACATGGGGAATGATTCATGCTTAATCTAATATGCTTCCATATTTAATTTGCTTGCTTGTTGTGATGTCAACTTTATGCACATGTTATGTTTGATGAAATGCTAAGCCTATGAATCCTTGCATTTACAACCATCTCTTATCTACTAAACTTGACTTGTAAGATATAAACCAACTCGAGTCTTGTTAGACCATGCATAGAAGTTGAATAGGAGGAAAGTAAGTCGACTTGTAGGTGTTGTACAATCTAATCGATTCGGCTCCGGGACCCAACTCTTCCTATGAACCGTAAGACATAAACCAACTCGGTTCCTCCACAACAATAAATGCTTGCAACTTTGTGAACATGTTTGTATGATCAACACCATGTATCCCCTATGACCCCATGATATCCGAGCACTTTTAATCATTTGTTTACATCGTTCCTTTTATTGCTTGTTTTACTTTATTGCTTTTATTATTCTAGAACACAACTACAAACCCAAACAAATTGTGACACTAGCATAAATTGAGATAGATAGACTTAGAACCCAAAACACACCGTCCCATGGATCGACCTCGACTTACCACTAACTAGTTGTTTGTTGAGTATTATAAATGTGTTTGATTGGATGTGTGACGACCAACTCTTGTCCTATCACTATCCCTCTTCCAATCGGCTTCTGGGATTTGACTTTCGAGTAAAATACACAAGGATGGTATTTCTAGCTCGACTGATTTTATAGCTTCAATTCCATGCCGTAGGTCAAGTAGAAAGGGGTGGCCCCAGTGGGAGTCCTAACAGATGTGCGATATCCCCATAAAGCAAAAGGTATCTTGCTTGGCCAATCTCGATAGTTGTCAATCATTTTCTTGAGGATTGTGACAACGTTCTTGTTTGCCGCCTCTACCGCGCCATTAGTTTGTGGTCTATATGGCAAGGAATGGTGATCCTTGATCTTGTACTTGACTAGCAATTGCTCAGTCTTCAGCATGGAAATGTGACCCATTGTCACTAATGATCTCATGTGGGCAACCGTATCGATAGATGATATTGGTTTGTATGAACTTTGCCACGTTCTTTGCTGTGAGACTAGTGTAGGAAGCTGCTTCTACCCATTTGGTGAAATAATCGATTGCCACCAAGATGAAATAGTGACCTCCTGTTCCGGCTGGAGTGATCTTTCCAATGATGTCAATTCCCCAAGCAGAAAATGGCCAAGGAGATGTCATGGTGTAAAGCAATAAAGGAGGGACATGTTGCACATTCCCGAAGATTTGGCAATTGTGGCAATGACTGACATATTTGATGCAATCGGATTTCATTGTGGTCCAATAATACCCCAAACGTTTGATTTTCTTTGCCATCATGGGTCCACTCATGTGAGGGCCACATTCTCCATCATGGACTTCTTCCATCACCTTCCGCGCATGCGAATGATCAAGGCAACGTAGGATTGCACCAAGAGGTGTTCTTTTGTATAACTCTCCTTGCATGAGGACGTATTGGGAAGCTAGTAAGCGTATATCGCATTGTCCCCTCTTGTCCATATCGGGTGGATAGGTGCCGTTGAGTTTGAAGTTTAGGATTTCTTGGAACCAAGGTTCCTCTGTGGTTTCTTCTTCATCTGTGATTTGGTGCACATAAGCCGGTTCTGACCGTCGTTCGATGCATAAAGGCATTTCTACCATATTATCCGGCATATTAATCAAAGATATAAGTTTTGCAAGAGCATCTGCAAATTGATTCTCCTCTCGAGGTAGGTGTAGGTAGGTTACTTGATCGAAGAATTGGGCAACTTGGTCTATTCTGGCTTGATAAGGTGCTAGGCTTTCACTCCGAATTTTCCAAGATCCCGTAATTTGGTTGATGATCAAAGTTGAATCTCCATGTACTCGAAGATTTTTGATGCCTAAACCTACTGCTGCTTGCAGTCCAATGAGGAAAGCTTCATGTTCTGTCGCGTTATTTGTAACTCGAAGTCGAGTTTGACAAATATTGATGTATGCTCGCCTTCAGGAGAAATGAGCAACACTCCTATTCCAAATCCCCTTAAGTTCGATGCCCCATCAAAATAAAGGTCCCAGGAGTCTACATCGGTTTGGAGTCTATCCTCATCCGGAAATGACTAGGTGTCTATTGTTTGTTCATCATTGATGGGATTTCTGCAAAGAACTCGGCAACGGCGCGCCCCTTTATAACTTTCTGAGGTACATACTTGAGATCGAACTCTGAGAGCATCAAAGTCCATCTTGCTAGGCGTCCATTGAGAACGGGTTTCTCGAAGAGGTATTTGGCAGGATCCATTTTGGAGTATACTTTGACGGAGTAGCTAAGCATGTAATGGCGTAGCTTCTTCGTTGCCCACACAAGAGCGAGGCATGTGTTCTCGAGTGGTGTGTATTTGCACTTGTACTCCAAGAACTTCTTACTAAGGTAGTAGATAGCCCTTTCTTCTTTTCCTACGGTTTGGGCTAGCATGGTGCCCATGGCTGTTTCAGTCACCGTGAGATATAAATCAAGAGGTTGATCTCGTTGAGGTGGAATGAGCACTAGTGGCTTGGCTAGTATCTCCTTGATTCGGTCGAATGCCTTCTGACAGTCATCATCCCACATGGTGTGATCTGTTTTCTTTAGCTTTTTGAAGATAGGTTCACAGATCATGGTGAATTTCGATATGAATCGACTTATGTATTGCACCTTACCTAGGAATCCTCTAACTTCTTTCTTTGTTTGAGGTTGCGGCATTTCGATTAGAGCCTTGATCTTGGAAGGGTCTATGTCTATCCCTCGTTGGCTAACAACATATCCCAGGAGTTTACCAGATGTTACCCCGAATGCGCATATCTGAGGATTGAGCCTCATGTTGTACTTTCGTAGCCTAGAGAAGAATTTTCAAAAGTTCGCAACGTGTCCCTCTCTATCCTTGGATTTGACAATCATATCATCTACATATATCTCAACTTCTTTATGCATCATGTCGCGTAATAGCGTAGTTGCGGTGCGTTGGTATGTAGCTCTGGCATTGATTAACCCAAACGGCATAACCGTGTAGCAATAAGTGCCTCATTGAGTGACGAAGGCGGTCTTATGCATATCTTCTACGACCATCTTGATCTGGTTATATCCTACGTATCCATCCATGAAGGATAATAGCGCGTGATCTGCTGTGTTATCCACCAATATGTCAATATGTGGTAGAGGAAAGTCATCCTTAGGACTTGCTTTGTTTAGGTCTCTGAAATCAACACAAACCCGGATTCTCCCATCCTTTTTGGGTACGGGTACTATGTTAGCTACCCAGTCTGAGTACTCGGAAACTTTGATGAACCCGACTTTGAATTGCTTATCGACTTCTTCTTTGATCTTAAGTGCCCATTCTGTCCTCATTCGGCGAAGCTTCTGTTTTACTGGTTTGAAACCTGGTTTAATCGGGATTCTACGCTCTGCAATGTCCAGGTCGATCCCTGGCATGTCTTTGTAGGACCAAGCAAAAACTTCTTTGAACTCGTGCAAGAGGTCTATGAAACTGGCCCTTTCGGTAGAGCTCAAGGGCGTCCCTATCCTAAGTTCTTGGGGTTCTAGTTCGGTTCCTACGTTGATGGGTTTAGTGTTTTCTATTACTGGTCCCCCTTCCCCCTCTAGTAGTATTTCTTTGGCTATGTAGGGAGGTATTTCGATTGAGTCTGGGTTTGGGTCATCCTCATTATCATCGTAGACAGAATTGCATTCAGAATAACACAAAGAGTAAGTAGAACCAGATTTATTCACATTAAAATTTGAGAAAAGTTGAAATAAAGAAGCCATTTGTTCAGTAATTAGTGGCGGTAAAGGGACAGCCGTTGGGACATTTCCCGAACTACTATTACTACTCGATGCTAAGCTAAGAGAAACAAGGGGAATGGGAGTGACGATAGGAGGAGACTCTCTAGGGACTTCTCTAGACTTCGACTCTGACTCCGACTCCGACTCTGACTCGAATTCATCGTCTTCTGGTTCTCCTTTGAACATCTATCCTTCTCCAGTGGTGAGCTTGAAGAGTCTTCGTTTGTTGTTTGTCCACTTGATCGACTTTCTCCATCCTTTCTACTGGTTTGAATTGGTTTCTGTGCCCAGCGTGGCAATGATCTCATCTATGATGCTTTCAGCGCTTTTGATCAAGGGAAGATCTTGGAGGTAGACATCTTCCTCGCTATCTGTCCATATCCCGTTGATTACCTCTTCTTTTGGGGAGATAAGATGTGAGAAATCTAAGGTAGATTCGTCACTTATAATCATTAGAACTCCAAGAGGATTCTGAGTATTGTTACGCTTGCCTCCAGGCGGTATTGGTCGGCGACCGTCTTCAATCATGTCTTGAAGTACATTATTTAGCTTGTAGCATTTTTCTGTATCATGTCCCTTACCTCTATGATATTCGCAGTAAGAATTCTCGTCCCAGAACTTAGATTTATTTTCTGGTTCGCGCATAGGGCCTATTTGTTGAATCTTACCTTGTTTCATCAATCTCTTTAGAGCATTGGAGTATGTATCCCCAATATTTGTGAACTTTCTTGGGGGGTACTCTTCTTAGATGGCTCGAGAAGGTTAACTTCATCATTCTTGCTAGTAGAGCCGTAAGAACGACTTGTTGAGCCTTGATATCCATGACCTACCATTTTGGACAAGAGCCCTTTACGGATGTCATCCTCGATCCTTGTTCCTAGTACAGTTAAGCCTTTGAAGGTCTTAATGTTTTGGTACCGTCCACGAATTTCTCCATGAGGTAGCTTCATCTGGACGTTCAACAAGTTGAGTACTTTTCTTTCTCCACCTACTTAGAAAGTCGGTGAAACCTTCTTTGTCATTTTGGGTAAGAACCTCTACAGTGCGCATATTGACTTCGATTTCGGCATTATCCGCATATTGTTTAGCAAACTCAATTGCGGCATCGTCCCAGGTAGCAATCTTCTTGTGCTATAGAGAATAGAACCATTGTCTTGGGATGGTGTCAAGAGATGAAGGAAATATACTTAAGAACATCTCGGGTTTAATGCCTTTGATAGACATGTAATCCTTGAAAGCACGGATATGGTTCAAAGGGTTTTCATGCCCCTTGAATTTCGGGATATCCGTCATGTTGAAGTTGGTTGGCAAATTGGAACTCACGGCTTCATATTTACGATTATTTTACCTATAGATGTGGACGCGGGCCCACGGGGGCGAAATGCGAAGCAAGCTTTTTCTGTGCATTTGTGGAGTCGCCACCAATTTATTGTGGAAAATTGGAAACCGTTCGAATACCTCGTGTCATGTCAAGACATAAAGTAATGACATGAACACTAAGCACTCGTTACCCTTAGCATTCTATGTCTAGAATGAATCTCGTGGATGCTAATGCACACGGATGTTCACAGAGATCTAGAGTAAGGGGTGAGGGTACGTATTAGGAAGTTCTTTTGATCGAACACCTAATCCCGCCAGCCTCGATAGCGGCCTCTACTAATGATTAGGGAAGTTGTCTATACACGATATGTTGTCGATTTATATGCATGAAATGCAACATCCAATGTTTTAATCCTAGCAAGTGAGAATTAGACTAAGTCGGTAAACACGTAATTTAACATACAATTGAGTCGATGTAGGAATTAAAGGATTGATTACATGTGAACATACAAACAATATGATAAAAGGAATACAATAATAAATACAATAATGAAAATTACAATAATTACATGGGGTTCATTGATTTATGTCGAAAATACATTTAAAACGGATGATTTTAGAAAAGAAAGAATAAATAAATTAACGAACAGTTTAAGGGTGATAATACGAATAATAGTTAATTAATACGTAACTAATAAACTAGGTCAAAGCAAAAAGGGGAGTTCAGAGACAGAACTCAACCAGGAAGAGGCGCAGCAGAGCTGCGTCCTTTGGAAGAGGCGCAACAGTTACTGCGTCTATTCCTTGGCTCAGTTCTGGCTGTGAAGCCGGAATTGCAAATTGTTAATGTTCGTTCATGATTTTAATGCTTGATTATATTATTTGACTGGGATAGAAGTGACTAACAGATTATTTACATGTGAATTGAGTCATAAAAACGATAAAACATGAATAAAACAAACTAGAACGAATAAATTACAAGATTAATAAGATTATTTACAAATATAAACTAAACAAATTAATTAGATTAAATAGGTTATTAACGATGAACTAGTAAAGGTGACAATAAATAAAAGATGCAAATATGTCAAAGATGAATTCCCGAGACTCAATATAATGAATCGAACCTCTAAAACCCGAATTGATTTTAATGACGAAAACCCGCAAATATGAATGATAAGGGATTTAAGTCGGAAATTTAATGACGATTTATGAATTACATGTTAAAATTATCATATTAGAAATTACCGTGTTAATGAAACAATGAACAATTGAAAGCGAAACAAAAACAAACAGACGAACATAAGACGAAGGAAGAAGAAAGGAAGCAGGAACTGCGGCAGCCTCACGAAGAGGCGCAGCAGTTGCTGCGTCCTTTCTCGACGTTTGTCTCCTTATAATCCGTAAAAAGGGTTTGAGACAAAGATTTACAAATCGGTTTTAAGAATATTTTCGACATAAATCTTACATTAATAATTACAATAACAAAGAGCAATATTAAAATAGGGATTTACACCCTCAGAGTTACAGGTTTGATGAAACGAGATGAACTAAGTTAACGTTTAGTGATGCTCGACTCGAATGTACGACGAACGTGTCCTCTAGGAGGAATTAAACAGATTGATTAAGTTGATTAATTGTGGAGTTGGTCAAATTGGTCGGTCATGCAAAACGAGGTTGGTACTCAGAAAGATCCGAGCTTACGTGGTCAAATGTTCAAGCACGTAGACGCCAAAAAGTAAGAACGTGGTCTAGAATGCAAAGGGAGAAGAGAAGGGCGGACACTCGCGTGAGAAATATGCGAGACCGAAGGTCTCTCTTTATACTAATCACACGGAGGAAATTAGGGTTTTTGGAGAAACTTTGGAAGTGAATCTCGAAAAGATACGAAAAATACGGAGAAAAGGACTAAGGAAGAGGCGCAGCAGGCACTACGTCTCTTGGAAGAGGCGCAGCACCTGCTGCGTCTTTTCCTCAGTGGTTTCCTCCTGCGGAAGAAAGATTTCCGTGTTTCTATTATGGAATAGCGGATTAATCTTGTTTCCTTAAAATTTTGTATGATTATTTCGGGATATATTTTACCAAAGATTAAAAGATTGGAAAATATGGAATAGAAATATCCGGAACATTCCAGAACATTCTGACTCGGCATTTTAAACGGTTATTAGAAAATTAAGATGGTTTTTGACCCAGACTCCAAATGTGCTCTAATTACGGTCAAAACGACCGTATCGGCGCGTAGATGACGACTATGAGGTAGACACAAGTGTTTGAGTGATCACTTTGACGATAAACTTATGTCACAAATCGTTCAGTATACCAAACATGCGGCCCAATCATCACCGGGTGGTTTGCGGGAGGTGCATAAATGAGGTATCTACAGAGCCCCCACTTTGACCAAGGCTAGGACAAAGCGAAAGTCAAAGTATAGCCATCAGGTCAATCGAAGATTACAACCTGACGACTATGGCGACGCGAGGCGGCTCAAGGGGTCTAAATCAAGAACTTGTCATCGGGAACATTTTAGAGTCTGTTGACTATCGAGGAGGGTCGTTTAAAGTCCATTAGACTACGTAAGGAGGCTCGCCAGCCATAAGAAGTGACCATACCTGAAATTCCTTGAAACTCCTTACTTTTACGGACTCTAAGAGGAAACAAAAACGCGATGTTGGAAGATGCAGCATGACGTAGTCAGGAACTGCTGGGAGAAATCTTCTTGGGTCGGCTTCAAACAAACTTTGAAAGAGCTTGGGGTCGATGTTGATCTCCACGTGTTGAGAGGGACAATTGTCTGTCCGTGTACTCCCGTTGGGGAACATAATCGGGAACTGATCTCCATGTCTCGAGAGGGACGATTGGCTGTCTATGTACTCTCGCTGGGGGAACAGAATCGGGAACTGATCTCCATGTCTCGAGAGGGGCGATTGGCTGTCCATGTACTCTCGCTGGGGGAACAGAATAAAGGTGTGTCGAAACACCTGTAAGAAAATATCCGCTCGTTGTGGCAAGCAAAGTCTTGGTAAAAATATGGCGACAGTTTGCAGTTGGCTTGGAAACGCGGTCCGGCAAAGAATAAATATCAAATGGACAAAATATACGATATGTGGTATTGAGGAAGAGGCGCACCAAAGATGGGCTCACAAATAACGAACTTATAACGAATCTTCAAAAATTCATTTGGAGGAAAACTGAGGAAGAGGTGCAGCAAGAGCTGCGTCTCTTGGAAGAGGCGCAGCAAGAGCTGCGTCTCTTGGAAGAGGCGCAGCACCTGCTGCGTCTTTTCCTGAGTGTGGCTTTCCTGAGTAAAAACTCGATGAAACACGGGATTCATTCATTATTTCGAAACACAAAATCATCAATTACTCCCTCAAATTTCAACCATTTCTCATCAAAATTTGATCAAAAGCTTGCATTTGCCATGACTAATCGAGGTATGTGTATTATTTTTGCATTAATCTTCCGTATTTGATCAAATTGGATCGACAAATTAGGGTTTTTCAACCCTAAAAAGTCGAAAATTTGGGGCTTTTCCCCCAAATGATTTTGCCTTGAAAAATTGACTTGGTAAATGGATAATTAATAGTATAAGGATCATAACCATGTATTTATTTCGAATTTTCGTTGAGTTTTGAGCATTTGAGTAAAATTGTGACGGTCTCACAGCTGAACCGTATATTGCTTCAAAAATAGCCTTAGGATTGCCCATTTGTGACGAAACTTGATATTTGGAATCCTTGTATGATGGGTAAACTTCCTACCATTTTGGAATTTTGATTTGTGACGGCTTTTTCAGGACACTTTTCTAGGGCATAATCGTCGTTATAACGAAATACTATCGAAATTCCGACTCGAACCCATGACTAGGTTTCAACTTAGGCTTGAATTGACCCAAATTATCACATGAGCGGACGGGTTTGTGGGAAAATTGCCAAAGATGGCGAGAAAAGAGCGATTTCGGAGCTCTGAAAACTCGAAAATCCCCTAATTAAGGCTTGTCGTCACTTGACACGGACTAAATTCACTTTAATATTGCAGGTGACGAGGCTTCTATATCTGGGAGAGCTCCCATCGACGTGGATACCACTCTTGAACCTTCTCATATGCTTGAGGAGGCATTAGAGGAGGCTTTTACTGTTGCGATGACAGCTGCTGAGGACGAGGTCCTCGAGGAGGATGTTTTTGAGGAGGAGGAGGCCACGAGACAGGCCAACGTTGGACGGGGTGGTTGCCAGCTGAGGGGAGGACTAGCGTGGGCTGAGACTTGGGACAACAGGCACCTCCTTTGAGCTGGAGAGGGTCACCTGTCCTACAGGACGGTGAAGAGCCTGGTCACTTGAACTCATCACTCTTCCATTTATCTTCTTTCATTTCTATTTGTTATTTCTTTTCTCTTTCATTCGAGCTAAAGATAGCTCTTGCTTTGAATCAAAATAGGAGACCGGGAACATCAAATCGTTCTCTGGTTACACGACGATGATGGGGGCCTACGAGAGACTGTCAGCAGAGGAGCAGGCCATCATCGAGCGAGAAGCGTTTGGTGCCTTGGTACAGGCTTGGAGGGACATCATGAAGAGGAAGCTTCGGGCTAACCTTAGCCTGGTTTGAGCTTTCCTGGACCAGTTTTGGGACACGACCTTCACCTTTCACATGCCTTTTGGTGACGTCGAGGTCACGTTGGAGGACTACGGCATGATTTCTGGCTTGTCGTACGGGACTGAGGTGGTAGTGTGGCTGGAGACAGCCATGAGGGTAGACTCGGCCGAGGCTAGGAGATTGATCAGCTGGAACTTGATGCCGAAGGCTGCTGCGGTACCCGGGCTGGTGCCTAGTGCCTACGTTCGGGATTACTTTGCTGGGAAGACACTGACGTCGGTGGTGATCTATGGGAGGCAGATGGCTCCTCCTCCCTGTACTGCTGAGAAGAGAGTCCGTTTGTGGCTCTTGTGGTTCTTGTCTTCGATCTACGTCGGAGACAAGGGATAAAGGCTGTCGACGAAGCTTCTTCCCTTTCTTTCTTTCTGAACTGGGTGACCTAGGCCCTTGGGACTGGGTCACTGCTGGCTTTGCGGTCCTCATTCGCTATATGAGGGCCATGGTTCTTCTGGAGCAGATGGAGAAGGGGACTTCTCCTGCTACCGTTGGCCCTGGATTGCTGCTGGAGGTACGATCCTCCATTTCATTTCATGAAAGATCATTTCTTTTCTTATTAAATTATGAAAGATCGTTATTTATTATCTTATTTTAAAGGCGTGGGTGTACTCCTACTTTCCGAGTCTCGCGCCCAAGAGGACGGCGCCGGTGGAGAGGGCATATGCCGTCGTGAGGGATTGGGTGATGTGTCCCACGAAGAGCCAGCGTTCCTTTCATACTGTCTGTCGACGGGACGTGAACGCTCTACAGCTGGACGACGTAAGTACCTTCGAGCCACCTTTCTTTGTTTGCTTTTTCATTGCTTTCTTTCAGAACCGATCATAAGAATAACCTCTTGTTTGCTTTTCATAGTGGGTGCACAGGCCTTGGGTGGAATACGCTGGCGCTCCTCCTTTTGTGGCTGAGGTCCTTCGACCTAGGAGCTCATGCCGGTTGCTTTTGAGGATGTCGATGGGTCCTGTGTGGTACTTGGACGAGCGTTTGGCTCGTCAATGCTCCCGAGATGTCTTCACGGTTCCCATCGATCCTCCTCGGACGATGTTCAGGGAGCCTTCAGATGCTAAGAAGGAGGCTGACTTGGCTGACGTCGGTGGCGATGCCCTCCTTCTTCCTGGCGAGGACTACTCAGCGTTCCTCTACTGGAGGTTGGCGTACTGGCCGGTTGTGGTAAGTGTTTTACTCTTCTTTTGATTATTTTCAAAACACGATGAATGATCATCGGTTAATGGAAACCATTTAACTTTGGAGGAGGTCAAGGTGGCGGGCATCGAGCCCCCAGAGTACCACGAGACCCTCGAGTACACCGACATGACGGGGATGACGACGATCTCCGAGCTGCGTGACTTTGGCGTGGCGGTGACGGATGCTGGCTTGGACGAGTGGCAGCATCTGATTCGGAGGGTGAGTCCCCTAACTTGTGTAATTTTGTGTAAGAACACATTTGCTTGATTTTTTCCAATCGTTAAGAATCCCGTTTTTATTGAAATGCAGGTTGCGCCATCCCGGTTTGTGGCTTTGTGGAGGGTAGCCAACCGGATGCGGGCTACTGCCATCGAGGCACTTGTTGGCGGTCGAGGACGTCAGGTATGAACCTTCTGTTTTTTTCATTTTTGAATTTTCCTTATTGCTTTATTGCTTGAAATGATTGACATGAGCCAATTTTGCGTTTGCAGGGAGAGAGCGACCTGGAGCGAGAGCTAGCCCAGTCTTGGGAGGAGACAGCTTGCCTGCTAAGGGAGCTAGAGGTCCGTGACGCCAAGATCGCTGCTCTCGAGGCGAGAGTTGCTTAGCTAGGCGGCGACCAGCAGTAGTCTGTTTGTTGTTTTTGTTGTTGGTTGTACATTATAAATTTTTTACATTTTTAGGATTTACATTTTGGACTTTCGGACTTTGTTTCGGGCTCGAGCCCCCAGTTTGGTGTACATATTCCTTTTTGGTTGTATATATGATGGCCTGAGTGCCTTTGCTGCTGGGTTGCTTTGTTTGTACCTGCAGGTTAACTTTGAACAGGTTTGGTAGATGACGGTTTATGCCATCATGCTGCCGAAATTTATACAGAAATTCACATAGAAAATACATTTGTACACCTAGCCTAAATTAGCGCAAGAAACCGACTCGAAAATGCAAAAAATCAAAAAATTTACTGAAAATGACCGGATGGTAGGGGTTACCCCCTAAAAAAAAAGAAAAAATAGAAACATGTAAGTTTGAAATGTAATATGGAATGGGAGTGAAATGATTCCCAAAAAAAAAGAAAATTTAAAAAGAAATGTATAAGTTTGAAAATGAATATTGAAATTGGTGAAATGATTCCCAAAAAATGAAAATTAAAAAGAAATGTATAAGTGTGCTGAAATGACAAAAATGTCGATATTGCCTCGAAATGCGTGCCCGTGGAATTAGGAAACGCGAAACATGGTAATTTGACGGATTTACCAAAATAATAACCCGTATGAATAGGAAATTATTCTTTGAGGAATTAGGAAAGATCCAACGCGGAAAATCACAAAAAGAAGGTTAAGGAAGAGGCGCAGCAGAAGTTGCGTCCCTTTGAAGAGGAGCAGCAAGTGCTGTGCCTGTTCCCCAGTGTGTCCGTCCTGACGGATTTTAGTAAACAGCTTTTAGTATAAATAGAGATGTCGAGGGAGGTTTTATTCACATAATTCTTCCGTCTTTCTTTCGTTTTATTACATAAAAGTTCTCAAAATAAGCATACATCATGAATACTCGTGAAATCCGTCTGAAAGAGTGGACAAATGAGTTCTGTAATGTGGAGAAACACAATATGGGTGCCTATAATGTTGGATCGATCTTGAGTTTGAAGTTGACCAAGGTAGTCAAACCGTTCCTAGATGCTTGTCTTGATTATTGGGACCCGAATTATCACGTATTTGCCTTTCCTGGAGGCGATATTTACCCATTTCCCGAAGAGATTGCTGCTATTGGCGGTTGGGACCCGGAACATTTGCTTGCTATTCCCTCTACTTCCCAACGATATAAGAATAAGTTTAGAGATTTGCTTGGGTTGACAAGAGCTGAGGTTGACCGTGTTGTGACCTCAAAAGGAGTGCAAATGTTGGACTTCATTGATCGATTCGTAAACAGGGCGGATCCCACCATCTCTTATGTTGCAAGGCAAAGGGCATTCGGGTTTTGCTTTCTGCATGTATATGTCCTTCAAGGGCATGTTGATGAGGATTTGAGAGGTGATCCTCGTTATCTGAGCCTGATTGAGCAAATGGAGCTGCGCAGGAGCCCACCTTGCCTGTGTCTAGGAGAGATCCTGTTGGGGTTAGATAACAGGAAAGCCAACCGTGACCTTCCTTATTTAGGAAGTCCCATCATTTTGCAGGTAAAAGAATAAGACTTTTTTTTTTTTGGTTTCTTTTTTCTTTTCTGATACCTGCTTTGTTGGTAGGTTTGGCTTATGGAGCGTCGTCGATTGATCGAGCCCCCATTTAACGTTCCTGCTTATCATGCTCGCTCAATTGCAATGAGGACTAGGCTCTACATGGTGGACTTCACTCGAGTGTGCAACTATTGGGAGAACAAACTGAAGAGTGATGATGGTCCCCTGATTAGATGGATCGTACCATGGTGGCATCTCAAATCTGTCACTGGAGTATCGTCCTTGGATCCTACCCGATCGGTGCGAATTCCTGGCTTGAGTTTATGATATGGATCTTCCCAAAGAGGTTGATGAGGCAGGTTGGATTAAAGTAGACGATTCCGTAGCTTGATACTGTCCCGCAGACAGCTATGGCGCTTACCACTGAGAGCCGAAGAGAATGGGCCATCAAATGGGCTCAAAGAAACGTGTGGTTCTTGAATTCTTCTGTTAGTGTTCTATGGGTGTCTGATTCCTATATGCGGTGGAGGAAAGCTACTACTCCGTAGGAGCGCGAGAGATTGAGGAAGCGCGAGCCTATTGACTACAAGGTTCGTGATGTAGAAAAAGAGAAAGAGAAGCATCTGACTGAGGGAGAGGAAGAAGTCGGGTTTCGAGTTGTTCATCCTTCGAAGAACCCGAAGACTTCTCCTGCCGTAGAGAAGGTGGTTGACAAGAATGGCAAGGTTAGACCACGAGAGAGACCGTTGGTGATTAGGTCTGAGGTGGCGCAGGAGCGCCCAGCTCGAGGCCGAGATAAGAATTATGATAAAAATGACAAAGGCAAAGGGAAAATGGAAGAATAGCCTAAGTCTTTATTATTATTATTTATTATTATTATTGCTTGTAATAAGAAGGTGGGGTTTTTAGAATCCTAGCCTTTTTTTTTTAGCTTTACTTATATTATGTAGCTTATTATTATTATTAAAAAGAAATGAAATAAAATAGGTTGATTGGTTATGAAACCGTTATGATTTTATATTATTATTCTTGTCGAATTCCAAATGCATATGCAAATGACCTTCTATTTACATTTAAAATAAATAATGGGTTGTATCCTGTGAAGGATTGCCTAAGTATTCATTTAAAAAAATGAAATCAAACCCTTGCGCGTAGTTCAAGTAAATGTAAAAGAATAATTGTTCTAAGCAAGAGCTTGTAATGAACTAGAAAATAAGCATGAGCTTTTTACTTACTCCAAAAGTGCAATTCAATTTATTTGATGATATGAGGATGACAAACTGTCAAAATACAAGAGCAAGGTGACATTTGCTTTATTTTAGCTTGGCCAGGGGCCGTTTATTTCGTGCCACAGGAGCGACACGTGAGATTACGCGAGGCGCGTTTTTGTTTCTATTCTAGGCATAGTAACGTTTCAATTGGTCGAGGTTTGTTGGGTTGGCAAATTCATTCCCATCTTAGTCTGTTATTCTAACCGCACCCCCTGGAAGTATGGACTTGACTAGAAATGGCCCGGCCCAATTGGGTTTGAATTTTCCTCGTGGATCGACAGGTAAAAGAGCTCTAATAGATTTGAGGACCAAGTCTCCTTCTTTGATGTTCCTTGGCTTAACCCTTTTGCTGAAGGCTCGTTTGATACGTGCCTGATATGTTTACACATTATGTAATGTGCGCAATCTTCGTTCATCCAAGAGGATGAGTTCTTCATATCTATCCTTCTTCCAATCGGCTTCTGGGATTTGACTTTCGAGTAAAATACGTAAGGATGGTATTTCTAGCTCGACTGATTGTACGGCTTCCATGCCGTAGGTCAAATAGAAAGGGGTGGCCCCAGTGGGCGTCCTAACAGATGTACGGTATCCCCATAAAGCAAAAGGTATCTTGCTTGGCCAATCTCGATAGTTGTCAATAATTTTCTTGAGGATTGTGACAACGTTCTTGTTTGTCGCCTCTACCGCGCCGTTAGTTTGTGGTCTATATGGCGAGGAATGGTGATGCTTGATTTTGTACTTGGCTAGCAATTGCTCAGTCTCAGCCTGGAAATGTGACTCATTGTCACTAATGATCTCATATGGACAACCGTATCGACAGATGATGTTGGTTTGTATGAACTTTGCCACGTTTTTGGCTGTGAGACTAGTGCAAGAAGCCGCTTCTACCCATTTGGTGAAATAGTCGATTTCCACCAGAATGAAAAAGTGACCTCCTGTTCCGGCCGGGGTGATCTTTCCAATGATGTCAATTCCCCAAACAGAAAATGGCCAAGGAGATGTCATTATATAGAGCAATAAAGGAGGGACATGTTGCACATTCCCGAAGATGTGACAGTTGTGGCAATGTCTTACATATTTGATGCAATAGGATTCCATTGTGGTCCAATAATACCCCAAACATGTTATTTTGTTTGCCATCATGGGTCCACTCACGTGAGGGCCATATTCTCCATCATGGACTTCTTCCATCACTTTTCGTGCCTGTGAATGATCAAGACAACGTAGGATTACACCAAGAGGTGTTCGTTTGTATAATTCTCCTTGCATGAGGACGTATTGGGAAGCTAGCAAGCGTATAGCATGTTGTCCCCTTTTTTCCATATCCGGTGGATAGGTGCCGTTGAGTTTGAAGTTCAAGATTGCTTGGAACCAAGGTTCCTCTGTGATTTCTTCTTCGTCTGTGATTTGGTGCACATAAGCCAGTTCTGACCGTCGTTCGATGCATAAAGGCATTTCTATCATGTTATCTGGCATATTAATCAAAGATACAAGTTTTGCAAGAGCATCTGCAAATTGATTTTCTTCTCGAGGTAGGTGTAGGTATGTTACTTGATCGAAGAATTGGGCTACTTGGTCTATTCTTGCTTGATACGGTGCTAAGCTTTCGCTTCAAATTTTCCAAGATCCCTTGATTTGGTTGATGACAAAGATGAATCCCCATGTACTCGATGATTCTTGATGCTTAAACCTACTGCTCCTTGTAATCCAATGAGACAAGCTTCGTATTCTGCCGCGTTATTTGTCACCTCGAAGTCGAGTTTGACAGAGATTGGTGTATGCTCGCCTTCTGGAGAAATGAGCAAAACTCTTATTCTAAATCCACTCAATTTCGATGCCTCATTAAAGTAAAGGTCCCAGGAGTTTACATCGGTTTGGAGTATATCCTCATCCGGAAATGACCAGGTGTCTATTGTTTGTGCATCATTGATGGGATTTTCAGCGAAGAACTCGGCAACGGCGCGCCCCTTTATGACTTCCAGAGGTAGATACTTGAGATCGAACTCTAAGAGCATCAAAGTCCATCTCGCTAGGCGTCCATTGAGAACGGGTTTCTCCAAGAGGTATTTGACAGGATCCATTTTAGAGTGTACTTTGACGGAGTAGCGAAGCATGTAATGGCGTAGCTTCTTCGTTGCCCACACAAGAGCGAGGCATGTCTTCCCGAGTGATGTGTATTTGCACTCGTACTCCAAGAACTTCTTACTAAGGTAGTAGATAGCTCTTTCCTCTTTTCCTACGGTTTGGGCTAAGGTGGCGCCCATGGCTGTTTTCGTTACCGTAAGATATAAACCAAGAGGTTGATCTCGTTGAGGTGGCATGTGCACTGGTGGCTTGGCTAGTATCTCCTTGATTCGGTCGAATGCCTTCTGACAGTCATCATCCCACATGGTGTGATCTATTTTCTTTAGCTTTTTGTAGGTTCACAGATCATGGTGAGCTTCGATATGAATCGACTTATGTATTGCACCTTTCCTAGGAATCCTCTAACTTCTTTCTCTGTTTGAGGTTGCGGCATTTCGATTAGAGCTTTGATTTTGGAAGGGTCTATTTTTATCCCTCATTGGCTAACAACGTATCCCAGGAGTTTACCGGATGTTACCTCGAATGCGCATTTCTGAGGATTGAGTCTCATGTTGTATTTTCGTAGCCTTGAGAAGAATTTGCGAAGGTTCGCAATGTGTCCCTCTCTATCCTTGGACTTGACAATCATATCATCTACGTATACCTCAACTTCTTTATGCATCATGTCATGTAAGAGCGTAGTTGCGGTCCGTTGGTATGTAGCTCCGGCATTGATTAAGCCAAATGGCATAACCGTGTAGCAATAGATGCCCTATTGAGTAACGAAGGCGGTCTTATGCATATCTTCTACGACCATCTTGATCTGGTTATATCCTGCGTATCCATCCATGAAGGATAATAGCGCGTGATCTGCTGTGTTATCCACCAATATGTCGATATGTGGTAGAGTAAAGTCATCCTTATGAGTTGCTTTGTTTAGGTCTCTGAAATCAACACAAACCCGGATTCTCCCATCCTTTTTGGGTACGGGTACTATGTTAGCTACCCAGTCTGAGTACTCGGAAACTTTGATGAACCCGACTTTGAATTGCTTATCGACTTCTTCTTTGATCTTAAGAGCCTATTCTGTCCTCATTCGGCGAAGCTTCTGTTTTACTGGTTTGAAACCTGGTTTAATCGGGATTCTATGCTCTGCAATGTCCATGTCGATCCCTGGCATGTCTTTGTAGGACTAAGCAAAAACGTCTTTGAACTCGTGCAAGAGGTCTATGAAACTGGCCATTTCGGTAGAGCTCAAGGTCGTCCCTATCCTAAGTTCTTGGGGTTCTAGTTCGGTTCCTACGTTGATGGGTTCAGTGTTTTCTATTACTGGTCCCCCTTCCTCCTCTTTTATTATTTCTTTGGCTATGTAGGGAGGTATTTCGATCGAGTCTGGGTCTGGGTAATCCTCATTATCATCGTAAACATAATTGCATTCAGAATAACCCGAAGAGTAAGCAGAACCTGATTTATTCATATTAAAATTCGAGAAAAGTTGAAACAAAGAGGCCATCTGTTCTGTAGTTAGTGGCGGTAAAGGGACAGCTCGTTGGGACATTTCCCGAACTACTGTTGCTTGATGCTAAGCTAGGAGAAACAAGGGGAGTGGGAGTGATGATAGGAGGAGACTCTCTAGGGATTTCTCTAGACTCTAACTCTGACTCGAATTTATCGTCTTCCGGTTCTCCTTTGAACATCTCTCCTTCTACAGCGGTGAGCTTGAAGAGTCTTCCTTGATTGTTTGTCCACTTGATCGACTTTCTCCATCCTTTTTGCTGGTTTGAATTGGTTTCTACGGTGCCCAGTGTGGCAATGATCTCATCTATGATGCTCTCGGCATTTTTGATTAAGGGAAGATCTTGGAGGTAGACATCTTCCTCGCTATATGTCCATATCCCATTGATCAACTCTTCTTTTGAGGAAATAAGATGTGAGCAATCTAAGGTAGATTTGTCACTCGTGATCATCATAATTCCAAGAGGATTCTGAGTATTGTTAGGTTTGCCTCCAGGCGTTATTGGTAGGCGACCGTCTTCAATCATGTCTTGAAGCAGATACTTCAGCTTGTAGCATTTTTCTGTGTCATGTCCCCTACCTCTATGATATTCGCAGTGCGAATTCTCTTCCCATAACTTGGATTTCTTTTCTGGTTCGGGTGTAGGCCTATGGGTTGATGCTTACCTTGTTTCATCAATCTCTTTAGAGCATTGGAGTATGTATCCCCAATATTTGTTAAATTTCCTGGTGAGGTACTCTTCTTAAATGGCTCGAGAAGGTTAACTTCATCAGTCTTCCTAGTAGAGCCGTAAGAACGACTTATTGAGCCTTGATATCCACGACCTACCGTTTTGGACAAGAGCCTTTTACGGATGTCATCCTCGATCCTTGTTCCTAGTAAAGTTAAGTCTTTGAAGGTCTTAATGTTTTGGTACCTCAAATGACTTGCATAGATGGGTTTTAAATTGCCCTCGAATTTCTCCACGAGGGTAGCTTCATCTGGACGTTTAACAAGTTTGGTACTAGTCTTCCTCACCTACTTAGGAAGTCGGTGAAACCTTCTTTGTCATTTTGGGTAAGAACCTCTAAAGTGCGCATGTTGACTTGGATTTCGGCATTATCCGCATATTGCTTGGCAAACTCAATTGCGGCATCGTCCCAGGTAGCAATCTTCTTGTGCTCTAAAGAATAGAACCATTGTCTTAGGATGGTGTCAAGATATGAAGGAAATATCCTTAAGAACATCTCGGGTTTAATGCCTTTGATAGACATGTAATCCTTGAAAGCACGGATATGGTTCAAAGGGTTTTCATACCCCTTGAATTTAGGGATATCCGTCATGTTGAAGTTGGTTGGCAATTTGGAACTCACGGCCTCATATTTGCGATTGTTCTCCCTATAGATATCATCCCCTTCGAGATACATCAATTGTTCCTCCAAATATTGGAGTCGTTTCTGAGCTGTAGTCATCCCTACGGAAGGATTGACCTCATGTGCTCCCGTAAAAGGATTTTCATTCCCGAAGTTATTCACAAATTAATCAAACTCTTCACTTTCTCGAGGAGGAAACCTCGTTTCCACAGCATATAACCGGCCCTCGATTGTGTCAAGGCGATCATATACATGATCTTGAGTGAGTTGGAGATGAGCTAGTGCGGCTAGGATTTGATCATTACCATTCTGGGGTTGGTTGTTGCTCAAGTCGCTGGTTTCAGGCATCTTGGAAACTGGATAAGAGATCGACGACGAATCAAAACACGATCGACCATTCTAGCACACTTACTCAAAAAAACGTTTTGACTTGTGAAGTGGGAGTGTGCCACTTGTGTCAAGTGAGTTTTGAAGAAATGACAAAGTTTGAAAATGTTGGTCCTAGTCAACTGTAGTGTAGTTGTAGGAGTGGACTCGAAGTGAGATTTTTAAATGGGCTTTGAGGCCCGAATTTTGACTCGGCAATTGGACAGAGTTTCGACTGATTTTGCGCTAAATTTTGCCATGTTTCGAAATTTTTACATTTTAAAAGGGATTTTGATTTTACAAAAATCGTCATGGTTTTGTTTAGAAATGGTGATCACATATGGTACAAGCATTTAAACAAGCATTATAACGGGATGCTAAGTGCATTTAGAAGGGTTTTGGCTTAAAGGGTGGGTTGCCATACCGAACAATCAAACCCGGGGTCTGTGGAGAGGCTCGTACCAAACAAGAGTAAGGCCGATTCCTAGTCCATTTCCTCGAGTAGTGAAAGTCCTTAATACAAACAAGAGTAAGTATCATGGTATGAATGAAGTCAATCTCTATTCATCCTTAGGACCAAATAAGGATTAGGACCGTTTAGACGGGACGATTGGTCGAATGGGTTGGGTTGGGCCTAGGAAGGCCGAATAAATGATCTAGGAAGACCGAGTTATGAAAAACCGACAACTGTCTTGTACAAACTATTCCCTAACCTTGTTCAAGTTTCACCATTGGCTACACGTAAGTGTATTATCTCCAGCGGAGTCGCCAAACTGTGGACGCGGGCCCACGGGGGCGAAAAGCGAAGCAAGCTTTTTTTGTGCATTTGTGGAGTCGCCAACAATTTATTGTGGAAAATTGGAAACCGTTCGAATACCCCGTGTCATGTCAAGACACAAAGTAATGACATGAACACTAAGCACTCGTTACCCTTAGCATTCCATGTCCAGAATGACTCTCGTGGATGCCTATAAACACGGATGTTCACAGAGATCTGGAGTAAGGGGTGAGGGTACGTATTAAGAAGTTCTTTTGATCGAACACCTAATCCCGCCCGCTTCGATAGCGGCCTCTACTAATGATTAGGGAAGTTGTCTATACTCGATATGTTGTCGATTTATATGCATGCAATGCAACATCCAACGTTTTAATCCCAGCATGTGAGAATTAGACTAAGTCGGTAAACACGTAATTTAACATACAATTGAGTCGATGTAGGAATTTAAGGATTGATTACATGTGAACATACAAACAATATGATAAAAGGAATACAATACTAAATACAATAATGAAAAATTACAATAATTACATGGGGTTTATTGATTTATGTCGAAAATACATTTAAAACGGATGATTTTAGAAAAGAAAGAATAAATAAATTAACGAACAGTTTAAAGGTGATAATACGAATAATAGTTAATTAATATGTAACTAATAAACTAGATCAAAGCAAAAACGGGAGTTCAGAGACAGAACTCAACCAGAACAACAAAGCAAAGAGAGCCGCGTCCTTTGAAAAGCGCGCATCCATGCGTCTGTTCCTTGGCTCAGTTCTGGCTGTGAAGCCGGAATTGCAAATTGTTAATGTTCGTTGGTGATTTTAATGCTTGATTATATTATTTGACTCGGATAGAAGTGACTAATTGATTATTTACATGTGAATTGAGTCATAAAAACGATAAAACATGAATAAAACTAACTAGAACGAATTAATTACAAGATTAATAAGATTATTTACAATTATAAACTAATCAAATTAATTAGATTAAATAGGTTATTAACGATGAACTAATGATGGTGACGTTAAATAAAATATGAAAATATGTCAAAGATGAATTCCAGGGACTCAATATTAATGAATCGAACCTCTAAAACCCGAATTTATTTTAATGACGAACACCCGCAAATATGAATTATAAGGGATTTAAGTCGGGAATTTAATGACGATTAATTAATTACATGTTAAAATTATCATATTAGAAATTACCGTGTTAATGAAACAATGAACAATTGAAAGCGAAACAAAAACAAACAGACGAACAAAAGACGAAGGAAGAAGAAAGGAAGCAGGAACTGCGGCAGCCTCACGAACCGTTTTAAGAATATTTTCGACATAAATCTTACATTAATAATTACAATAACAAAGAACAATATTAAAATAGGGATTTACACCCTCAGACTTACAGGTTTGACGAAACGAGATGAACTAAGTTAACGTTTAGTGATGCTCGACTCGAATGTACGACGAACGTGTCCTCTAGGAGGAATTAAACAGATTGATTAAGTTGATTAATTGTGGAGTTGGTCAAATTGGTCGGTCATGCAAAACGAGGTTGGTACTCAGAAAGATCCGAGCTTACGTGGTCGAATGTTCAAGCACGTAGACGCCAAAAAGTAAGAACGTGGTCTAGAATGCAAAGGGAGAAGAGAAGGGCGGACACTCGCGTGAGAAATATGCGAGACCGAAGGTCTCTTTTTATACTAATCACACGGAGGAAATTAGGGTTTTTGGAGAAACTTTGGAAGTGAATCTCGAAAAGATACGAAAAATACGGAGAAAAGGACTAAGGAAGAGGCGCAGCAGGCACTGCGTCTCTTGGAAGAGGCGCAACACCTGCTGCGTCTATTCCTCGGTGGTTTCCTTCTGCGGAAGAAAGATTTACGTGTTTCTATTATGAAATAGCGGATTAATCTTGTTTCCTTAATATTTTTTATGATTATTTCGGGATATATTTTACCAAAGATTAAAAAATTAGAAAATATGGAATAGAAATATCCGGAACATTCCAGAACATTCTTACTCGGCATTTTAAACGGTTATTAGAAAATTAAGACGGTTTTTGACCCGGACTCCAAATGTGCTCTAATTACTGTCAAAACGACCGTATCGGCGCGTAGATGACGACTATGAGGTAGACACAAGTGTTTGAGCAATAACTTTGACGATAAACTTATGAACTATCACAAATTGTTACGTGTACCAAACATGCGGCCCAATCATCACCGAGTGGTTTGCGGGAGGTGCAGAAATGAGGTATCTACAATAGATATCGTCCCCTTTGAGATAAATCAAATGTTCCTCTAAGTATTGGAGTCGTTTCTCAGCTGCAGTCATACCTACGGGAGGGTTAACCTCATGTGCTCCCATAAAAGGATTTTCATTCCCTAAGGTATTCACAAATTCATCAGACACTTCACTTTCTCGAGGAGGCAACCTCGTTTCCACAGCAACTATTCGGCCTTCAATCGTGTCGAGGCGATCATACACTTGGTCTTGGATGACTTGGAGACGAGTTAGCACGGCTAGGATTTGATCATTACCATTCAAGGGTTGGTTGTTGCTCACGTCGCTTGTGTCAGGCATCTTGGAAACTTAACAATAGATCGACGATGAATCAAAACATTATCGACCATTCTAGCACACTTACTCAAAAAAACGTTTTGACTTGTGGAGTGGCAATGTGCCACTCGTGTTATGTGAGGTTTTTGAAGAAATGACAAAGCTTGAAAATGTTGTCCTAGTCAACTGTAGTATAGTTGTAGGAGTGGACTCAAAGTGAGGTTTTGAAATGGGCTTTGAAGCCCGAATTTTGACTCGACAATCGGACAGAGTTTTGACTGGTTTTGTGCTAATATTGGGCCTTGTTTCGAAAACTTTACATTTTGAAAGAAATTTTGATTTTTACAAAAATCGTCATGGTTTTGTTTAGAAATGGTGATCACATATGGTACAAGCATTTATACAGGCATTATAACGGGATGCTGAGTGCATTTAAAAGGGTTTTGGTTTAAAGGATGGGTTGCCATACCGAACAATCAAACCCGGGGTCTGTGGAGAGGCTCGTACCAAACAAGAGTAAGGCCGATTCCTAGTCCATTTCCTCGAGTAGTGAAAGTCCTTGATATAAACAAGAGTAAGTACCATGGTATGGATGACGTCAATCGCTATCCATCCTTAGGCCCAAATAGGAATTTGGACTGTCGAGACAGGACGATTGGTCGAATGGGTTGGGTTGGGCCTAGGAAGGCCGAATAAACGATCTAAGAAGACCGAGTTATGAAAACCGAAAATTGTCTCGTACAAACTATTCCCTAACCTTTTTCAAGTTTCATCCTTGGCTACACGTAAGTGTATTACTCCCCAGCGGAGTCGCCAAACTGTGGACGCGGGCCCACGGGGGCAAAAAGCGAGCAAGCTTTTCTGTGCATTTGTGGAGTCGCCACCAATTTATTGTGGAAAATTGGAAACCTTTCGAATACCTCGTGTCATGTCAAGACACCAAGTAGTGACATGAACACTAAGAACTCGTTACCCTTAGCATTCTATGTATAGAATGACTCACGTGGATTCCAATGAACACGGGTGTTCACAGAGATCTGGAGTAAGGGGTGAGGGTACGTATTAGGAAGCTCTTTTGATCGAACACCTAATCCAACCCGCCTCGATAGCGGCCTCTACTAATGATTAGGGAAGTCATCTATACTCGATATGTTGAAGGTTATATGCATGCAATGCAACATCCATTATTTTAATCCTAGCATGTGAGAATTAATACTAAGTTGGTGAACACGTAATTTAACATACATTAATGTCAAAGTAGAATTTAAGATCAATTACATGTGAGAGACATACAAATAATACGATAAAAGAAATACAATATAAAAGAAAATTATAATAATTACATCGGATTTATTGATTTATGTCGAATATTATTTGACTCGGATGGAAGTGATTATCAGATTATTTAGATGTGATTAGGTCATAAAAAACAGTAAAACATGGATAAAATTGATTAGAACGAATTATTTACAAGATTAAAAGGTTAAAAACGGATTAAACAAAATAAGACAAATTAATTAGGTTAAACAGGTTATTAATGACGAACTAATGATGGTGACGATAAAATAACAGATGAAGATATATCAACGATGAATTCCAGAGACTCAATATGGATAAATCAAACCTCTAAAAACCCGAATTGATTTTAATGACGAAAACCCGCAAATATGAATTGTAAGGGATTTAAGTCGGGATTTTGAAAGATGAATTAATTAATAATAATTAACATGTTAAAATTATCATACTCAAATTATTATGTTGAAAGAAATAAGAACAATTGATAACAAAGCAAAAACAATAGGACGAACAAAAGATGAAGGAAGAAGAAAGGAAGCAGGAACTGCAGCAGCCTCAGGAAGAGGCGCAGCAGGTGCTGCGTCCCTTCGAAGAGGCGCAACAGTTGTTGCGTCCTTTCTCGACGTTTGTCTCCTGATAATCCGAAAAAACGGTTTGAAATAAGGTTTTATAAATTGGTTTCAAGAGTATTTTCAACATAAATCTTACAATAATGACTATAAAAATAAAGAACAATAATAAAAGAAGGATTTACACCCTCAGACTTACATGTTTGACGAAACGAGATTGACTAAGTTAACGTTTAGTGATGCTCGACTCAAATGTACGACGAAAGTGCCCTCTAAGAGGAAAACGAATAAGATTGATTAATGTTGATTGATGTGGAGTTGGTCAAGTTGGTCGGTCATGCAAAACGAGGCTGGTACTCAGAAAAATCCGAGCTTACGTAGTCGAAAGTTCAAGCACGTAGACGCCAGAAAGTAAGAACGTGGTCTAGAATGCAAAGGGAGAAGAGAAGGGCGGACACTCGCATGAGAAATATGTGAGACCGAAGGTCTCTATTTATACTAATCACACGACGAAAGTTAGGGTTTCGGAGAAACTTTGGAAATGAATCTCGAAAAGATACGAAAAATACGCAGAAAAGGATTGAGGAAGAGGCGCATCAGGCACTACATCTCTTGGAAGAGGCGCAGCACCTTCTGCGTCTTTTCCTCAGTGGTTTCCTCCTGCGGAAGAAAGATTTCCGTGTTTCTATTATGGAATAGCGGATTAATCTTGTTTACTTAATATTTTATATGATAATTTCGGGATATATTTTACCAAAGATCAAAAGATTGGAAAATATGGAATAGAAATATCCGGAATATTCTAGAACATTTTGACTCGGCATTTAAAACGGTTATTAGAAAATGAAGACGGTTTTTGACCCGGACTCCAAATGTACTTTAATTACTGTCAAAACGACCGTATTGGCGCGTAGATGACGACTATGAGGTAGACACAAGTGTTTGAGCGATCACTTGACGATAAACTTACGAACTGTCATAAATCATTCCGTATACCAAACATGCGGCCCAATCATCACCGGGTGGTTTGCGGGAGGTGCAGAAATGAGGTATCTACAGATACTTGATCACGTAAATAAAATGGGTCACATAATTATAATTCACAACATCTTGTAATTATAATTAACCATTCATTCTTATCTCTATTGTTTCTCAAACAATAAACAATTTTAGTAATAAAGTATTTCAATTACTAAAATAAATCTTATTTAATCCCATTAGAATAAGATATAAATAATCTCTCTCACAATTGAATTGTTCAATTTTAAGGAATTTATTAACTTGTATCATCATACAATTAATCAATTTGTCCATTAAAGAAATTGTCCTTTAGGTGTGACATTAAGGGATCAACTGATCACCACCGTCAAACGACAATAATGTTAAACTCTTGTTAGCCAATTATTACCGATTAATGACAATCAGTTGACTATATGATGAATCATACCTTACGTATTCTTAATATGAGGTTTAAACATGTGATCGCACTATTGTTGAGGACACATACTCCAATATTCGGCTGTTAGTTCTCCTTTTCTTCGCACTAGTTCCTGTATCGTTAGTGTAGAAAACAGGCAACAGTTAGCACATACGCATAAACGTAAACACGAAAAAAAAGCGTTTGATTGAAAACAAAATTTAATCAAGATGACTCGAAGTTAAAATTGAAATTTGAAATGATAGTTTTGAAAATTCCGCAACAATTCGCCACGTTTGGATTTTTCAAAAGAAATTGATTTGAAAATTTGAACAATTAACTCGTGTTTTGAATTAAATTGCATCGAAATTTGTTGGAATTAATTCGTAACTCGAAAAATCAAAACTCAAACCCCCAGGGGTGAATTTTAAAACATATTTTTGTGAGTGTATTTGGTGGATTTTTGTGAGATCAAGACTCGGATTTGCGAGAGCTTGAATATTTTGAAGAAAACTGACGTCGTGTTATCAATTTTCGATTTTTGTGGAAAATGTGAAAAAGCGAAAAATTTTCGGAATTTCGACTCACATGGAAACGATCCGTCGCGGATTGGGGCGACTAGTCTTTCCCCCAAAAAAAAGAAGAGAAAAACCCCGTATGTTCAAAGTTGCGTCATGGAAACCGTGTCGGATTTCGTAAAACGCGAAATTGAGGAAATGTGAGTGTGAGAAAACACAAAGCATCTTAGATATGCCCGAAGAGGCGCGAGTCTTGTGGCGGGAGGTTTGAGGTGTCAGGAAGAAACACAACTTGAAAGGGACAATTCAAGGTGGAAATCATGAGGAACAACCCAAAGAGGCGCGAGCCTACCGGCAATAGAAGTCGGCATCCCTTTTTTCGGAAAAAGGCGCTAATTGTTTTGCATAAATAGGGACGTTTGTGCTTCATTGTTTCATCATCCGAAACACGAAAAATATCTCTACAAAATCATTTCTTCTTCTTCCACAAAATTATTCATGGATGCTTTCAAAAATGTGTTGCGACAATGGTGTCAAGATTTGTCGCCTCCCGATAAGTATCCACTCGTTGTCATGGGAGTTGGCCAATTTTTGGTGCTTCGTCAAGTCAAGGTGAAATCCTCGTTTCTTGAAGCATGCTCTCGGTTTTGGGATTCGAAACATCATATTTTCGTTTTCCCCGAAAGGCGAAATTTGTCCTCTTGCCGAAGAAGTAGGTACCATTGGTGGGTGGCCGGGTTGTGTTCCGGTGCTTCCTCCGACTCGGTTGTGTTATAAGGAGAAGTTATGTTCAATGTTAGGCTTGTTGACAAGTCAAGTCAACTTTCTCCTTGCTCCTCATGGTGTGGATATGTTGGCTCTTATCAACACAAGTCAAGGCCAACCGTGCCTTCTTTGATGATTTTGTTGATGGAGCTAGCCTAGATGTGATGAGGCCACCAAAGAGGAGAAGCTCGGGTCCCAAAGAGGTAGTGGGCCGCGTGTGGACTCGTCTTGGACCGAGTCTGGAGTCATGCAAGAGACCGGAGGCTGTCGCCGTTGTTGATCGGTTGAGGATCCGTTCCAAAGAGGAAGTTCATGCTAGGCGAGCCAACAAGAAGAACAAGGGGAAGATGTACCCCGTGGGAAAAGGCAAGGGTAAAATGAAAGAATGAATATATCCATTACCCATTTTATTATTAAGTTGTACTAGTGTTGTGATTTTTATTATATTGTACTAGCTATGTATTGTGTGTTTTGTGCTAGTTTTGTTATGTGATGTGTCTTAGTCGACACCTTAGCTTTGACAAGTTGTAGACTTGCCGAGCTATATTTGTTGTTGAATTTGTAATCCTTCTCATTATTAACTAAAAAAGAGGATTGCTTGTGTTAAAAGAGTCATCAACGTTTGTTTCTTCCATCTATTTTGAAAAGGCAATTTGGCTTGAATTGTCTTAAACATTGCACTTGGGAAATAGGATTTTGTGGAAAGGAGAAAGGCTTCTTTCTTTGTATTTTTGTGGGAAAGGGAATGTTTTTCCCTTTTCTCTTTTTTTTTTGAGTTGATATGGGCGATGATTTTTTTGGGGATGTATTATTTTGATTATGGGGATTGTTGTATCTTTCTTGCGTAAGAGAGGACTGCCTACGTATCCACCTGAAAAGGTGAAATCAAACTATGATTGTAGTTCGAAATGTTTTTGTTTATTTATTTGGGTTTTGTGGTTGTATCCCTCTTGTCTAAGAATGAACTACCTACGTATCAACCTGATAAGGTGAAATAAAACCATGCTTGTAGTTCAGGTGTTTTGGTTTGAGTGCAAATGGATGTTGCCTTTGAGAGATCAAAGGACATTCGAAACGGGCAAGGTGTCGCAACTTAGACTCGATAAAACATGCAATTTCAAATCAGAATGCGTTGAGGAACTTGACTTGAAAGGGTTATGGTGGTTGCTAGTTGTAAACCTAGGGTGATGTTGTTGGTCGCTAAGGTTCAAGGGTAGTATTTCTTGAGTTGGTCCAGGTTGGTCGGGTTTGTAAAATCCTTCCCATCTAAGTCACTCAGTCTTACTGCGCCCCCCGAAAGTATTTTCTTGACCAGGTATGACCCGGCCCAATTGGGTTGAATTTTCGCCTCGGATCCACGGCTAATGGTCCTCGAACCAACTTGAGGACCAAGTCACCTTCTTTGATGTTCCCGGGTTTAACCCTTTTGTTGAATTCTCGTTGTATACGTCGTTGGTATAACTAGACATTGTGCAAGGTGTTGAGTCATCGTTCGTCTAGAAGCGTAAGTTGTTCGATCCTTCGACGGGTCCATTCTGCCTCAGGAACCTGACTCTCCAGTAGGATGCGTAGAGATTGAACCTCTAACTCTACTGGCTGAACCGCCTCCATACCGTATGCTAGGTAGAAGGGTGTGGCTCATGTCGGTGTTCGAATGGAGGTTCGGTATCCCCAGAGAGCGAATGGGAGTTGGCTCGGTCAATCGCGGTAATTATCTTGCATTTTCTTGATAATGGTGATTAAAGTTTTGTTTGCTACCTCCACCGCTCCGTTGGTTTGGGGACGGTAGGGAGATGATCGATGTGGTTTGATCTTGTATTTGTCCAGCAAGGCTTGTGTTTCCGCCCGGAAGTGAGAGCCTTGATCGCAGATGATGTTGTCTTGGATGAACTTGGCCACTTGTTTGGCGGTCAAGATTGCATAGGACTGCGCTTCCACCCATTTAGTGAAGTAGTCGATGGCGACGAGGATGAAGCAATGCACTTTTGTGCCTATCGGGTTGACTTTCCTGATGATATCAATGCCCCAGGTCGAGAAAAGCCAGGGTGATGTCATGGTGTATAAAAGGGATGGTGGTATGTGTTGTATGTTGGTGAAGATTTGGCAATTGTGGCAATGTTTGACTTAGTTGCGGCAATCGGCTTACATGGTGGTCCAGTAGCAGCCTAATCGCATGATTTTTCAAGTCAGCATCGTCGCGCTCATGTGGGGGCCACATTCTCCGTCGTGGATCTCTCCCATGACTTTTTTAGCTTTGTGATGGTCAATGCAAAGGAGGAGAATCCCTTGGGTGTTCTTTTTTATAATTGTTCTTGGTTCATCACGGCAGGTAAACGGATGTCTCTTTATCCTCTTGTATCAGAGTTTGGAAGGGAATTCGTTTTTGGTTTTGTAGTTAAGGATGACATAGTACGAAGGTTCATCATGGGTTTCCTCGTCGTTCATGGCGCAAATGTGAGATGGCTAGCTCCTTCTCTTAACACATAGGGGCATCGATGTCATGTTTTCAGGTATGTTGACGAGCGTGGCAAGTTTTTCCAGGGTATCTGCAAATTGATTTTCCTCTCGTGGGAAGTGGAAGTAGTTGACCTGGTCGAAGAACTCGACCTTTTAATTATTTTTGCTCGGTAGGGTGCTAAGTTGTCGCTTCGGATCTTCCATGATCCATCACCTAATTGATGATGAGTGAGGAATCGTCGTGGACCCTCAGTCTCTTGATGCCAAGTGTTATGGCTGCTTGTAGGCCGATGAGGCATGCTTCATATTCGGCGGCATTGTTGGTGACGACGAAGTCTAGTTTGACTGAGATCGGAACATGTTCTCCTTCGGGTGAAATTAGAAGGATTTCTACCCCGAAGCCTCTCAGGTTAGATGCACCATCGAAGTATAGGTCCCATGCGTTGGTGTCGGCACAAGGATGTCTTTGTCAGGAAGTGACCATGCGTCGGTCGTTGGATCCTCGTTGACGGGATTTTCCGCTAGGAAATCGGCGATTTCTCTTCCGTTGATAACCTTGAGGGGCACGAACTTGAGATCAAATTTGGATAGCATGAGCGTCCATCTAGACAGCCTTCCGTTTAGTACGGGTTTTTCGAAGATGTATTTGACCGAGTACATCTTGCAGTAGATGTGAACCATGTAACTGAGCATGTAGTGTCGCCGCTTCTTTAGTGACCATACTAGGGCAAGGGATTTCATTTGCAATTGGGTGTATCTTGTCTCATACTCGATGAACTTTTTGCTGACGTAGTAGATGGCTCGTTCTTCGCCATCGACTGTTTGTGCTAGCATTTCTCCCATGGCTGTGTCGGTGACAGTCCGGTATAGGGATAAGGGAATTCCTTATTGAGGTGGCATGAGGACAAGAGGTTTGGATAGGATTTTCTTTATCCTGTCGAAGGCCTTTTGGCAGTCATCGTCCCAATCAATATGATCGGAGGCGCGACGTTTCTTGTAGATTGGTTCACAAATCATGGTGAGCTTGGCTATGAAGCAGCTGATGTACTGAACTTGACCGAGAAATCCCCGAATCTCCTTTTCTTTCTTAGGCCGAGGCATTTGTTGAAGGGCTTTTATTTTTTTTTGGATCAATCTCAATGCCTCTTTTGCTTACGACATGTCCCAGGAGCTTTCCGGAGGTGACCCCGAATGCACATTGCTGAGGATTTAGTCTCATGTTGTACTTCCGCAGATGAGCGAAGAATTTCCGAAGGGCGCTGATGTGGTAGTCCCGTTCTTTTGATTTGACGATCATGTCATCGACATATTCCTCTACCTCCTTGTGCATCATATCATGTAGGAGAGTGGTAACGGTTCTTTGATAGGTTGCCCCGGCGTTGATGAGGCCGAAAGCCATGACCGTGTAGCAGTATGTGTTGGAAAATGTGTCCTCAAAAATAGTGCGATCACATGATTTAATATCATAAATAAATCTCATATAAAGAATACGTAAGGGATGATTCAATTATATAGTCAACTGATCAACATTAATCGGTGACAATTGGCTTGCTAGAGTTTGACGTTATTGTCGTGGGACGGTGGTGGTCAGTTGATCCCTTAAGGTCACACCTAAAGGATGATGCCCTTATCTGTAAAGTTGATTAATTAATTGTATGACGATACAAGTTAATCAATTCCTTAAAATTGAACAATTTAATTTGTGAAAGAGAATATTTATATCTTATTGTAATGGGATTAAATAAGATTTATTTTAGTAATAAAAATGCTTTATTACTAAAATTGCTTATTGTTTGAGAAACAATAGAGATAAGAATGAATGGTTAACTATAATTACAAGATGCTGTGAATTATAATTAAATGAACCATTTTATTTATATGATCAAGTATCAATACTCAATTGTTGTATGTAATTTAATTAATTTATATATAATGATATTTATGTGATAAATATGCATTAAATTAATTAATAACATGTAACATGCTACATGTGACATATTGTGTGACAAATGACAAATTGACAAAATAAAATGGTGGTCCATATTATGTGAGTGAACCGAAATGGAGGTGGTGTTAGTGGGTTGTGGTTATTTTATTTTATGTGATTAAAATAAAATAATGATGCCTATACCTACTAGCCTTACATGCCTAAGGTTTTGAGAAGACCAAAAGAAAAAGTGAAGGACCATATATTGTTCCTCTACCTCTCCCAAATCCGGTACACCTACACACATACAAGGACAACTTTTGTTCTTTATTATTCTCTTTATGCTTGTCCATTAAAAATAGATGCAAACTCTCTCATACTTTGTTCATCTTTCTCCAAAATTAGAGAAATCATGATCAGATTGTTCAAATAAAATTACTAATATTATTAGTGTAATATATGAGTATTAGTAATCAATTTTAAGGTAAACTACTAAACAAATATCTAGCAAATATTATTTAGTGGGATAATGGATAATCTTGGGTGCAATCAAGAGGAGTGGCTTCTATATTTGAAGTCTTTGGAGTATCATAGCTCAAGAATAAGTGAAGGTAGGAGACCTTACTTGTGCCCACAAAACCGAAACTAACAATGTAAGGGACATTGTTTTTCTTATAAATCATTTATTTGTTATGCATGCACTACATCTAAAGAACAAATAATTAAGAAGTTAATTAGTTCACTATTAGGGGAGTCTAATAAAAGGTAAATAAACCTAACAAGTGGTATCAGAGCATAAGGATGTTGCATGCATAATCGGTTATTGTTTTTCCGAGTTAAAAACTTAACATATAAAACTAAAAATTTGTGATTTATAAGTATGAGTCACGAAATCACCATGCATGTTATATATTCTGGTCCTAAAATGTTTTTATGTCATTTTTATGATTTATGGAAATTTATTGTTCATTTTAATGATTTTTAGTGATTTTATTACATTTTTATGATTAAAATGAACTTTTATTCACTAAAATAAGTTAACCTTCACTACTGGCTGTGGTATTTTAGTATGACCTTACATGAATATTTTATGTATTGTACGTAAACTATTATATTAATGTGATTAATATTTCATGATTTATGAATTTTTAGTGTAAAAATGGCATAAATAGAGGTTAAAATGACTAAAATTGGTTAAACTCACTTTCTGGCCTTGTAAATTTTATATGACCTTACATGCATATTTTACAAGTTGTGTGTAAAATATCGTATTAATTGGGTTAATATTGCATGATTTATGATTTTTATGAAATAAAAATGGATTAAAAGAGGTAAAATGGTTAAAAATAGTTAAATTTTGAATTAGACCATGAGATTTTAATATTTTTTCACATGCATAATTTACAGAGTGTATGTAAATTTTGAGATTAAAAGATCTCATTTAGCATGATTTATGAATTTTTAGAGTAAAAATGGCATAAATAGTGACTATTTTAGAATAAATACCTAAATCATATTGCATGGCATGAGAAAATTATTTTAGGTTTCTTAAATATCCCACTTATCATATCTAAATTTTTAAAATTAATGGGAGTAATTTTTGGATAATTTAGATGTTTTATGAGATAAAACCGATAAATTGCAACTATATTTTCTCAAAATTAATTCGAAAGTTTTAACCATAATTTTTGATATTACGAGTGTCATGGAATTATTACAGAATATTCAAAAATTTAAAATTCAAATTTTGAAATTTTTATAATTTAATTTGGATTTATTTCATAAATAATATGATTTTAAGGTAAAAAAATGAGCCTAAAATTAAATCAAGTTGAATTATTGTCAAAAATTATGTGATGACTAATTTTTGAGTCCTAAAAAGTGTTAGGGTAATTAACTTGAGCTTAGATGTGATTTAAGTGTTAATTAGTGATTTTAAAAGGTTATTATCACGCATTTCCATAAAACCGGGTTATATATACGACGTAAGTTAAATAGGGCAATTTGGCACATCCTTTGGCATGATAGGTACATATTATAATGCTGCATATTTCAATTGTTGAATGTCTTTTATTTATATAATTTTGAATTATGTAATTTTATCTTAGTATGGACTTAGTTTTAATCGATACTACCCGTAATGAAAGGGAATGTTGATTCGGTTGTAATTTAATGTGATCTCGTATCACTTTTATTTTTATTAGTTTTTAGATTTTACAAATGTATAATAGGAATAGCTTTGTATTTTTATTATTATTTGTAATTATGGAGTATCTTCAAGACGGTGCCATACGGAAAGGTGATCCGACGAAGACGGAGTTCTAGGGAGGCGTGCCACTTGAAGATTCAAGGGACCAAAGGAGTTGGTTTCCGAATATGTAATAGATTATTAGATTTTCTATTTTTAGCAAGGCCATACTAGGGATTTTATTATTGCTTTGCATTTCTCTTAATATGTTACATGCATTGCCAAATCGCCATATCAACACATGCATATCATATCGAGTCATCGACCGTGTCAATTATAATTATCGTAGTTCACTGCTTTAGTTCACTTAAAACGTGATAGATAATAAATTGACAAGACCTCTCACATATAATAATTGAGATATAGCCTTACCAAATAGTAGAACCCATGAAGTACCAATTTCATAAGGGAGTTAATCCGGCTTCACCGTAATACAAACCTTGTTACATTGGCGAAGTGGGGTAGTAAAATGTTAATATATCGAAATTTGGATTGAGCTCAACGGAAGTATTCGTGACCGTAGTCGCATGTGTTCCGGGCTAAAGATGAAAATTAGAGTAATTTTATCGACCGAGAGTTCTAAAAGTAGAATCGATTAAAAAGTTAATCCACCGAGTTATATTAATGAGGGATGATTTGGCTCACCGTACCCGTATTAATATGAATTTGGATCTCGGAATCATTTATATAGTTGGGTGGAGGTCACTATATAAATGCAATACTTGTAGTGTAATTTACGAGTATTATTAAAACGATAGATGCTAATTATTTCATTCATTTTCCGTTTTTGTAGTTAAATAATACGCAATGAATTCATCTAATACTCCTACACCAATCACCGTTGATACATGGGTCCTATCATTTGATGAAAAATGCTCCGAGTATAACAATGACACGATAAGAGAATTACGCGTTGGTATTGGTCAGGATGAAAATTTTTGCTTCTTTACCACCTCCACTCCACCCACTCCAATATTATTGCCCAACACTCTGGAAAGAAAATCTTGTGAAGAAAATCTTACAAAACCCAAGGCATCCTTGTTTGAAGAAACAATGAGAAATATCAAATTGAGTGGGAGTTCTAGCAAGAGTGTCCTTGCAAATGAAAGGAGTATTGGTATTAATAAAAGGAAGGCGAAAATGGGCGAGAAACCCAAACCTGATTATGAATTGGAAATGGATAGTGGGACTACCAAGACCAAGACCAAGAAGGGTGCCCAATCTAATGAAAAATGTCATTATTATAATGTCATGGGCCATTGGAAGCGAAATTGCCCCAAGTATTTGGGAGATATCAAAGTTGGACTTATTACTCCAAGTGGGACTTGGAAATGTGAAAAAGCTAAACAAGATTGATATGAATCTCCGTTAAGGAAATGGAGCTAGGGTAGCCGCCACTTCGAAAGGGACTTGTGTACTTGTTTTAGCTAATAGCTTTGAGTTATAATTTACATAATGGTGATTATGTATCCATTTAATCTAAAACATTATTTCCATTTCTATGTGAAACATGAAAGGATTTATATTTTGCCATCAAAGACAATTGTTGTATTTTGTTGAAAATAGACATGACTGTGAGCCATGTCATTTATCTTAATGATATACAAGTTTTAGACACTTCCAACTCAAGCAATGATATCTACATAATACGATCCAAAACACTCATAACTAGTAATACAAATGATTTGTACATTTGATTTTTCAATTAGGTTACGTAAATGAGAAACACATTAAAGGCTAGTATCGACTAGATTTAATGAACCATATAATTTCAATCATATGGAATGTGCGAATCTTGTCTCCTTTGCAATATGATTTGTACTTCCTTTAGTGGTAAAGGGACACAGGCAAGTGATTTGTTGGGACTAATACATGTCGATGTATGTGTTCTAAATATGCATCATCGCAAGGGAAATTTATGACTACTTTGTCACTTTTAACAATGATTTAAGTAGATATAGGTATATTTACTTAATCAAATATAAAGTGAAGCATTAGAGAAATTTGAGAAATTTCGAAATGATGTAGAGAACCAATTGAACAAAGTACTAAAGCATTACGATCCGATCGTAGTGGCAAATATCTAAGTAATAAATTTGATTTATTAAAGATGGATTATGACCTAGTGTCACTACCCATAAGATCAAACTAATATGAGTCGGTTTGAGTTGTTGAACTCAATTTTGGGAATTTGCAATCCAAAACGGACAAGTAATTCTAAACGGATGGTCAACCATGAGATACCTAGAATAGAGAGTCTATTTAACATATGAAATGGATCAGACTGGCATATGACAAGAGTCAATCTGCCATGATAAAGCTGGTCTTTTGTGTGCCAACATGTCAATCTAGACAAACTCCTAATACTCCACCATATATATGTTTGTAACTCACAAAGCTATCTCTCAAGAAGAAAGATGTATTTCTGAGAGATAGAGTGGGAGTAGATTGGATAGTTACAAACATGTCTTATAGTTAAAGTGTTACTTTGTGAAAGTAATGGAACTATAATCTATAAAGAAAGAATGGGAGTATAGTTTAGTGGGATTTTAGCGCACATGTCTTATTTGTTAAAATATTACTTTGTGAAAGTAATGGTATTGTCCTAAATCGACTTTGTTACATACGAGCCATAGCATTACAATCCGAAAATAGTTACTCAAGAGTAGATTTACATAAAGGCGAGGGTCTCCTTAAAGTGAATAGAGCTTCAGAGTGCTTAAAAGCATAGATTAACATGAAGATGTTGATCAAAATTAATTATGTTAGGAATTGCCGCATTTTCATTTTAATAAAGAATGGCAAATGAAATTCACTCTGCTAAAATGGGAATTTAGAGAAGGAAGTGTTTGAAACACAAAACCTTAGATGAAGATATAAGAATCCTAACATATTATGCGTAGTTATCTTAAGTGATCACAAGATGGTCTTAAGCTAGCATTAAAGGATTATACTTTTCATTCATGTGATAATAGTGAATGGTTTCATTCACATGATTGAAGAATCATGATTATACATGAAGTTAAGTGGGAGCTAGAATTATTTTTCTATGTCTTATATGTTGATAACCTATTAATTATTGAGAATAATGTACCAATGTTCTCTTCTGTCAAGAGCGATTGGGAGACTAGGAAAGGGTGCGATATATTCTAAGATTTCTGAATGTATGTGAGAGAATATTGGCATGGGGTTAAGAGTCTTATGATGATAAGATCTTTCGTATATGTTGTACATCAACAAGGTTGAATGGGTTATTCATGATGATGAAAGTGGAATTACTATGATGGTGTCATAGTCGTTCACTGTACCTATTAAGTTGTTGACTACATGAAATCATTTTCTAATGTTTCCGCCATTAGAATGATCATGTATGCCATCAGACACACATGTCATGATATGATATATGCCTAGGGCATGATGAGTCAATAACAAGATAATTCCCATGATATGGCTTGAGAAAGCCTTAAAGAACAATTGAAGACTTGTTCATATGTTTGGTTGATAAACTAAGTTAGGTGTTGAAGGGTTGTACAAACTTTAGTTTCCAAACTTAAAGGGATTTGTTAAAATCCTAGGATATCTTATTGACTTAGGAGTAAGAGACTAAGAAAAGAGTTATAGTTTCGCGCATTGCAAATACTACAAAAGGAATCTAAGTAAATTGTGATAAAATGGTCAACGTAGGGATTAAGGGTGAATCCCTCTATAAATGACTTTATCACAAGTTATGCGATAACAGTGGGAGCATCTTTCAAGTTAAAGAGCCCAAGTCTAGCAAGAAGACTAGACAAATACTTAGAAATAAATTCAAGTTATTAGAAACAACATTGAATAGAAAGAAATAGCAATTGAAAAAGTTGGAATATATGGATATAGGGTATATCCACTTGCCAAACTTTTATTGCATTTTAACTAGTGTTAAAAATACACTAAAGATTATAAGATATGAAGTAGTAATAGCGTATTGACTATTCATATGTGATAATTGCATTTATTGTTTGACTTTTATTAAACTCACCCGCTACCTTGTCGTATCCGAATGGGTTATAGAGACAAATTGAACCCTATTAAGGTGAACTGGATTGACATGGTATTCGCCCCTAGTTACTTATATGAGGTGACGTCTCAAAGTGACTAGAGTGTGATGCGATTGATGGCAAGTTCAAGTGCCATAGAGTCATATGGGATGACTAGTCGATCACATAGGATGACTGTATGGGACACTCTATCGCGCAGTGACCGCTTATAGAATTCTGGTAATTCATAAAGCCTGGTCGTGGCAAGAGCTACTATAGTATTCTTATGAGTCAATTCTTTTGACTAGAGACTATTCTCCCAAGTTGGCACAACTTCTGATTAGCTTTGATTTATACTCTACGATTTCGTAAATGAGGTCAAACTGGGTATATTTTGGGTTATGATGGACTGTGGCTGAACGAAGGGAATAGGGCGATAGGAATTGTCCACCCCTTGTCAGGGTTGTTTGAAATCTCAAGGCCACTCGAGGAGTAGTTAACTAGAAATACGTGGCCACGCTCGGAAGTTAACTATGACAGATAATTCCGGTCAGACAGTTACTCTCCAGATCGAGGAAACCACTCAAGATATGATCAAATGTAAGTACGACCTGCAAGACACCTTGCATTGAGTGGGAGATTGTAATAGGACAAGAGAATTGGTGACGTACACTTGTCTCGGACAAGTGGGAGATTGTTGGAAAATGTGTCCTCAACAATAGTGCGATCACATGATTTAATATCATAAATAAATCTCATATAAAGAATACGTAAGGGATGATTCAATTATATAGTCAGCTGATCAACATTAATCGGTGACGATTGGCTTGCTATAGTTTGACGTTACTGTCGTGGGACGGTGGTGGTCAGTTGATCCCTTAAGGTCACACCTAAAGGATGATGCCCTTATCTGTAAAGTTGATTAATTGTATGACGATACAAGTTAATCAATTCCTTAAAATTGAACAATTCAATTTGTGAGAGAGAATATTTATATCTTATTGTAATGGGATTAAATAAGATTTATTTTTAAATAAAAATGCTTTATTACTAAAATTGCTTATTGTTTGAGAAACGATAGAGATAAGAATGAATGGTTAACTATAATTACAAGATGTTGTGAATTATAATGAAATGACCCATTTTATTTATATGATCAAGTATCACTACTCAATTGTTGTATGTAATTTAATTAATTTATATATAATGATATTTATGTGATAAATATGCATTAAATTAATTAATAACATGTAACATGCTACATGTGACATATTGTGTGACAAAAGACAAATTGACAAAATAAAATGGTGGTCCATATTATGTAAGTGAACCGAAATGGAGGTGGTGTTAGTTGGTTGTGGTTATTTTATTTTATGTGATAAAAATAAAATAATGATGCCTATACCTACTAGCCTTAGATGCCTAAGGTTTTGAGAACACCAAAAGAAAAAGTGAAGGACCATATATTGGTCCTCTACCTCTCCCAAAACCGGTACACCTACACACATACAAGGATAACTTTTGTTCTTTATTATTCTCTTTATTCTTGTCCATTAAAAATACATGCAAACTCTCTCATACTTTGTTCATCTTTCTCCAAAATTAGAGAAATCATGATCAAATTGTTCAAATCAAATTACTAATATTATTAGTGTAATATATGAGTATTAGTAATCAATTTTAAGGTAAACTACTAAGCAAATATCTAGCAAATATTATTTAGTGGGGATAAGGGATAATCTTGGGTGCAATCAAGAGGAGTGACTTCTATACTTGAAGTCTTTGGAGGATCATCCTATTACTCATCATAGCTCAAGAACAAGTGAAGGTAGGAGACCTTACTTGTGCCCACAAAACCGAAACTAACAATGTAGGGGACATTGTTTTTCTTATAAATCTTTTATTTGTTATGCATGCACTAGATCTAAAGAACAAATAATTAAGAAGTTAATTAGTTCACTATTAGGGGAGTCTAATAAAAGGTAAATAAACCTAACAGTATGTACCCCATTGTGTAGTGAATGCAGTCTTGTGCATGTCTTCCTCAACCATTTTAATCTGGTTGTACCCAGCATACCCGTCCATGAATGATAGGAGGACGCGCTCGGCGGTATTGTCCACCAGGATGTCAACATGTGGCAAAGGGAAGTCGTCTTTTGGACTTGCTTTGTTCAGATCCCTGAAGTCGATGCAAACCCGGATTCTCCCGTCTTTCTTAGGCATATGAACAATGTTGGCCACCCAGTCAGAGTATTCAGACACTTTGATGAACCCGACCTTAAACTGTTTATCAACTTCTTCGTTGATTTTCAAGGCCCATTCAGGGCGCATTCGGCGCAACTTTTGCTTTACGGGTTTAGCTCCGAGCTTAATGGGTATCCTGTGCTCTGAATTCTTCATGTCAATCCCAGGCATGTCTCTGTAGGACCAGGCGAATACGTCCCTGTATTCGTGTAGGAGGTTAATGAATTGTTGTCTTTCCGAGGGGTTAAGGGTTGTCCCTATCCTAAGTTCTTGAGGTGTGTTGTCGGTCCCTACGTTAATAGGTTTGGTCTCCTCAATGATGGGCATCTTAGTTTCCCGTTTGTCAAGTTCTTTGGCTATGTGAGGTGGGTAGTCACTCAAGTCAAATTCCTCACATTCATTCAGAATTGCATTGTAGTTAAATTAAGACGAGTCATAAGCAAACTTAGCGTTCATTAAGTCGACTCGAGCGAAAATCTCGGATAGGATAGACATCTCATGGGCAGTCAGAGGCGACACAGTAGAGGAGGTGGCCCCTGGAACAAGCTCCAGGTTGTCACCTTCCATGGGAGTGGGGATAACCCTAGTTGATTCGGCCTCTGAAGCAGCCACAAGTTTGTGATAAAAGAGTGAGAAGAGGACTCTGACTGGGATATCATGAGTGCTAGGAGCTAAGGCAGACTTTTACTCCGACTCAGACTCAGATTCTTCTTCACTTCCCTCTTTGAACATAGGGCCTTATCCAGTTATAATCTTGAGAATGCGGCCCTGACGATCGGTCAACGTGGTTTTTCTCCAGCCTCGTGCAACTTTCTCTGGGTCAGTATCCGAGATTAAGGCAGTAGGGTCAAAGTGGTTGTCCTTTAGAGCGATGTTGATGATGTCCTCATAGTCGAGGTGCTTGATGTTGTCTTCTCCGAAGAGGAGAGTGACAGCTTGTCCGTCGAGGCATGGGGTCGACTCAGACTTGGTTGATGCAACTTTGGTCTTGTCGGGGATGAAGTAGCAGTCTTGAAAGACTTTTACCCCCAGGTGTTTGACCTTGGACATGAAATCATAAATCGGCTCGGGAAAGTCGTGGTAGAGCTCGGACTCTCCCTCAGGGACAAAGTATCCATTGAGGGTCGATAGGTTCATAGCCTAGCCCGAAGGGGATGTTGGCGACCTTAGCCTGTTTTAAGGGATGTAATGTGTTCTTCAGCGGATTGAGGGGTAGACCCGAGAAGTAAACCTGTCGTATCAGAATGTAGTTGACTGTTAGGCTAGCAAATGGGTCACAATGAAAATGTTGATTCATCGGTTAGGGCATTCTGTAGATACCCAGTATCTGCACCTTCTAAAAACCACCCGATGATTATCCGACTATAACGTGTTTTTGATATGCGTACGTGGATTGGCTATACATGAGACGGTTTAATGCACTACTCGGATATGAAAAATGATTTCAAAAGTTTTCTAACTTCATTTGCATTAAAATAACACTATTTAGAGTTAAAACCGTCTTCGGACTCAGAAACCCGCAACTCAAGTCAACCCGAGTCAACCCAAATCTCGATTGTCAAAAATAATGCCATGAATGTCTTTATCATGTCATTTCCATTAAAATAACTCTATTTAGAGTTAAAACCGCCTTCGGACCCGAAACCGACCCAGAAACCCGCAACTCGAGTCAACCTGAGTCAACCCAAATCTCGAATGTCAAAAATAATGCCATGAATGTCTTCATCATGTCATTTCCATTAAAATGACCCTAATTAGAGTCAAAACTGACACCGAGCCAAAAACCGACTCGAAATTCAAATCCCGACTCACGTGGGTCAAACCCGAGTCAAAGACACAAAATATCTACCCCAAATATCACCTAAGAGTAAGCTTACACGGCTAAGCAAACCTCAATGACCACAAATCACAACCAACAAAACATTGGTTAGAACAAATGCAAAATCCAAATTTGCGAAAGGGACAGTACAACCCATTGAGTCACGGGATGGCTCGCGCCTCAATGGGGTGTCTCCTTAGTCTCTAAAAAAACACAACCGACCTACCATCCCACATTTCTCTATAAATACCCACCATCACACAACACAATCTTGACGCGAGCGTCCGCCCCTTCACCTCTCCCTTAAACTTCTATACTCGACTTCCTAAGTCACAAAATCGACACGTGTTTACGACCTACCGATCGTAAACACACGCCTTACACATATTGTTTGGTACCGTCGCCGTGCATTCGACCGACCCATTCGACCAACTCAACTCATTAATCAATATGTTTTAATTAACATATTTTCAACATATTTTCAAAACCAAATCCTTTTTTAAGGCACTCTTTTAAACTTCTTTGATCGCGATTAGTCACAACGAGAAAACCGTCTCTAAAGTTGTCTACTTCGCAAACATCAATACACGTAAGTTTGAGGGTGTAAATATCTCATTTAATTCATGTCTTTACTGTTTTTATGAGTTTATATGCATGAACAATGCATAACACGATTCAAATATAGGTTAGACGAGCCAAAACCGAGTTTTGGCCTGAGACAGAAGCTCCTTGCTATGCAAGGGAGCTCGCACCTCTTGTGGGTCTCGGGTCAGACTCATCCGTGTTTGAGTTCGTCTTTCCTTCAACACTTTCTTTTATTTTTACTTCTTTTCTTTTACGGTTTTTTACCATTTTAATTCATTTTTATGATAAACATATTTTGACCATTATAAAAATCATCCTTGGTTCTTTATACCATGACGGTTTATTCCGTGACCTGATGATATTGTTGGTTAATCACATTTTAATGGGTGTTTTAACACCCTTTTATTTATTTACCATTTTTCTCATTTGTTTACATTTGTAAATATATTAGTCATAATTCATAATCATCCTTGGTTCTTTATACCATGTTGGTTTAATCCGAGTACGATGACAAACTTGACTAATTACAAATAATTGAACTTAACATAATTAGTTCAAATCAAACATTTTCCTTTTACCATTTTATTATGCTTTTCAAAACATGCAAATCCGACAACGAATATTACGAACACAATAGTAATTATTCCGAGTGATTCAAATCATATTTTCAAATCTTTCATCATAAATACGGTTTTAAATAACCTGTTCAAAAACCAGGAGACGTCCCCTTGGGTCGGCTCATGGCTCGTGCCCTAAGGGACCGCCTGTTTTCACATTTCAAAACCAGGGCAGAGCCCCTTCTATCGCCAATAGGCTCGCGCCCCAAAGGGGCTGCCTACACTATTCTGCCTCGTTTTTTAGCACTTGTCTAGGACGATCCCGATTACGGTTAATCCGAATACATGACGGATCAGATTGACAAGCTTGCGTTTTTACACTTTGTCGTTCAACACCCTTTTTCAAATAAATGGATCGTGTTAAGCATCATAACCCGAATTTGGTAAATGGATGTTTAATTTCCGTTTTCACATGTAAATTAATATAAATACAACTTGACATCTTATGCTTGATATTTGGATTAATAAACCGACTTAGATAGCTCATATGTTAGGTTAACACTTTTGGATGTGCATTCATGCATTTTAACCGTTTTATCAACTCTTGCACTTAAACAACCACGATGGATTAGTAGAGGCCGCTAACGCGGGCGGGATTGGGTGTCCGATTAAAGGGCTTCCCAATACGTACCCTCACCCCTTACTCAGAACCTTTGGATAGTGGATGGCTTTATCCAGGGCACACGAGAGTCATTTTAGGTATAGAATGCTAAAAGGGGGACGAGTCCTTATCTTTAGTACCTATGTCAAACACCGCTTTTTGCCTTGGTTGACCTAGGTATAAAGTGGATTCGAACGGGTTCCAAGCATCCCATAAATGCTTGGTGGCGACTCCGAACATCTCTAATCGTTTCGGGACCTTTACCGAGACTAAATCGACCGATCTAAACGATCCGGTCGAAAGCATCTTTACGCCGCCGAGCGTGGCTTTCAAAAGACCGCTGCATGTCCACAGATTGGCTTGGCGTGCCGGTGGCCCATGACCGCGGACCGGTAGGCGGCCGAAATCCGCAGACCGAGACGTGGCCCATGTTCACAGTTTGGCGACTCCACTGGGGAAAACTAGGACACTTGTGTCTTTGTGATCCTTAGAGGTGAAACTCGAACGAGGTCGTGGTTTAAAGTGCATTAATTGATATTACGGTCATAAGTCGGGTTCCTTGTCCGGGCCCACAACCTAAGCTTTATCAACCAATTGGCTCGTCCCGTCGGTGTGAGTTTTCTCATCCCCGCGTTTCGAATCCCGATTGAGTCAAGCATACCATTGACGTTACACATCTCTGTTTTGTTAAAGAGCTTTCATCACTTTCGAGCACGAGGCTAGGGCACCCTCCTTACACAGTTTGTTTGGATTGGTATCCCTCTCGCAAATCGGGGTTTGATTGCTTGGTGTGTAACCCACCCTTCTAAGCCAAAACCCGTGTCAGCATAATGCATAATATAAAAAACTGTGAGTGCTTATGTGCTACTTGATCATAAGTCCTTCCGTGTCATTTTTCGAACTTTCAAAAAACACCTTTTTGCGCCGTTATAATGGCCGTTTCAAACCTCGGTCTTTTGCCGACCGTTGCACGCCTTTCTAAGCCGTCGTAATGACGATTTTCAAACCCGGTTTTTATAACCATTTCAACACGCCTTTCTAGGCCGTCATAATGACAATTTCAAACCCGGTTTTTATAACCGTTTCAACACGCCTTTCTAGGCCGTGATAATGACAATTTTCAAACCCGATTTTTATAACCATTTCAACACGCCTTTCTAGGCCGTCATAATGACGATTTTCAAACCCGTTTTTTATAACCATTTCAACACGCCTTTTTAGGCCGTCACAATGACGATTTTCAAAACTCGGTTTTCTACAACCATTTCAAAATACCCTTTTTGCGCCGTTATAATGGCCGTTTCAAGACTCGGTCTTTTGCCGACCGTTGCACGCCTTTCTAGGCCATCTTAATGACGATTTTTAAACCTGGTTTTTTACAACCATTTCAAAACACATTTTGCGCCGTTATAACGACCATTTCCAAAACCCGGTTTGTATAACCATTTCAAATGCACCTTTTCATGCCGTCGTAATGACGATGTCAAACCTCGGTTTCCACAAACCATTTCAAAATACCCTTTTTACATCGTCATAATGGCCGTTTCAAACCACGGTCTATCGCCGACCGTTGCATTCTCAAAGCGCCCTTTTACGCCGTCGTAATGACGGATTCTACCCTCGAATTTTCAAAATTCAAAATCAATTTTTAAACAGAAACGTTTTTCAAACCATCGTAATGACGATCTTAACCAGTGCAACTTTCCAAAATTTCGAATCTCGTTTTCGAAATCAAATTTGGTTTTTCTAAGTCGTCGTAATAACGATTTCAATTCTCACAATTTTCGATTTGCATACCGTCTTTCAAAGGTTAAAACGGTTTTCTAACTTGTCGTAATGACGAATTCAATCCTCATAATTTCCAATTCCAAATCTTTGAAAACAAATTTAACCGTTTTCATATTTAAAATCCAATTTCAAATCATTTGAAAACAAATTTAACCATTTCAAATTTCAATTCAAAACCAAATTTTTGAAAATAAATTTAACCGTTTTTCAAATTTCAATTCAAGATCAAATCTTTGAAAACTAATTTAACTGTTTTCAAATTTCAAATCCTATTTCAAATTCTTTGAAAACAAATTTAACCGTTTTCGAATTTCAATTCAAATTCAAATCTCTGAAAACAAATCTGACCGTTTTCAAATTTCAAATCCAACTTCAAATCATTTGAAAACAAATTTAATCGTTTTCAAATTTCAAAATCCAAATTCAAATATTTGAAAACAAATTTAACCGTTTTCAAATTTCAAATCAAAACTCAATCTTTGAAAACAAATTTAACCGTTTTCAGATTTCAAATCCAATTTCAAATCCTTTGAAAACAAATTTAACCGTTTTCATGGCCATTGTGATGACGATTCCAAATTCTTCAATTTTCGATCTTCAAATCTATAATTCGGAATTTTAAAAACCGCTTTCGGAAACAACACATTGTTTTTAGAGCCGTCACAATCTCGACTCAAACCGTCTTTTGAAAACAAACTTAAGACAACCCTTTCAACTGGCTGACCTTTTGAAGATCCCTGCTCTTCGAATCCGTCCATAAAACGACAAATGAATCCTTCTAAAAATTTCTATTTTCGAAAATTCCAGTCCACCTTTCCGATTCAGCCTCGAGCCGATTAGAGTCCAGTCGATTTCAAGTCAAGTCGTCTAGATAACATCGAGTCTCCGCCGAAGTTAGTACCTACCTTCTGGTCTAGGTCGTGTCGCCCGATTATCGAGGCATCTTCAATGGCGTTAGCTGAGTCAAAACCCCTCGGGTATTAAACCCGTCCTTCCCCTGCATTACGGGTCAAGGGTCAGGTTTGTGTACATGTCTTGTCCAACGGCATCACGCCAGCAACAAACTTCCAAATCTCGTCATAAGTCGTCTGTCTAGGCATCACTATGCCAAAGTCGAAACTCGAGTCTAAGTTCAATGTCTTGCACCAAGAGTTCAAACACAAGAGGTCATTCACGACTTTTAATGAACTCATAACCTAGTCACACCGTCGCGTCTTCACAGCAAAACTGCCTTTTGTGCATATGTGTCGTACTTGCCTTTGTTTGTGCAACCTCTTGCCAAGACAAGTTATGACGCCTATCGTTATGTCATTAGGAATCCCTTGGGCGCCATCAATCGTCAACCAGAAACTCAAGAAGCTGATCAACCTTCAACAGCCATGACTTCTGCTGAAACCAACAACATGGTCCTTCGACTCCTGGCTACCATGGAAAACTTGAGCACTCGTCTCTCCCAAGTTGAGGACAACATGATAACCGGGAATCTTCCCTCTTCTGATATTGAGCAAAGGGCTAAGCTCCTTGAAAGCCGACTACTTGCCAACAACAGAAACAACCCTGCAGAAAACCCTATCGAACACAGCCAGGAACATTCCTTGGGTTGTTCTCATCTCGTCCCTCCCTACGATGAGAAAGTTCGTGCAATTGGTGAAGACGGACTACAAAGCGGTATACCTATGATCTCCGCCTCCATCAACAACATATTCTCAAAGCTGCAAGTGGCTATCGATGATTTGAACACTCAGGTAGCTAATTTGGGGAAAAGGAATGGTAATGCCGAAAACGAACCTGACTACCAAGGAGAAGACCAACACCCAATTCCCCAACAAACAAATGATGAAAATGAGGAACCGTCTGATGGATCCCATACCCAAGAACCCACCAGAAAAGAACATGAAATTGCCTCACCAAAATACCCTTCAAAATATCAAACAAAATCCCCAAAACTTCCCATTGACAACAACCAAATCTTACTTCCGCCTAGGATTGACAAAAACAAAACTCACACAAACATCCCAAAAAACACCAATGTTTGAATTAAGGGAAAACATCAAAGGGTATTCACAGATCTGGGAATAACCTATGGCACCGCTCTGAGGATACTTTCTTCAGAAGGATTACTGCAACCTATTAGTCCCACTCCGGATCCAAAACCAGAAAACATGACCCAATTTTGGAAAGGCTACGCATATTGTCGATATCATAGAGGCAAGGGGCATAAAACTGAAGCGTTCTACGAGCTCAAGCATACCATAGAAGATGGAATTGAGGATGGCAGGTTTTCCTCCTTACTCCTAACCCCTGCAGACAAAGAACCTGGGCAACCTATTAGGAAGTTCATCGATTTGGGTGATCGAGAAGATAAGTATTCAACCAATCATTTGGTAAAAAGGAAGAAGGTAGACTCAACGCCATTCTATCAGGAAGGAGATGAGGCTTTGGTTAAACACGTCATTGACTGCCTTCAGCTAAATTATGCATCCCGTTTGAAGGGTTGTAACATCAAAAGAGTCGAAGACCTATCAGCAGAGATTTCTCGCATCGATGCAATCATTAAAGGAGGTTCAACATCTGCGACCCCTCCCGTAAAGCAAGTCTTCCGCATTACCGAAGTAAAATATGTGGAGCCTTTCCCAGAAAGAGCCACACACCCGCAAAGACAATTTTCAGACTTGGGCATGCCTTATACTATTGCTTTTAGAGTGCTTGTCTCTGAAGGACTAATCCGACCAATTGGCCCCACTCCAGATCTTACACCTAAGAAAAGAGGCCGGTTTTGGGACGGTTCCCAATATTGCCTATTCCATAGGGGTAATGGGCACAATATAGAGATGTGCTGGAAGCTCAAACACATCATCCAGAACATGCTCGATCGTGGCAGGTTGTCTTTATCAACCTTAAATCATTTAATGGAAAAGAGTGGTCCCCATGGATGCTTTACTCCTCAAAAACAGGACAACCTTCTAGGACCTCATCCTTCTGGCATCCCAAACAACGAGAGTGATGTGCTCAAGTGGGTCAATGCTCAAGACCAGGCATTCAAGCCGCTGGATGCTGCGAAAGAGACCTTCGATAAGGAACATGATGATTAGGAGTCCGTATCTACGATTGAGTCTGAGTCCGAGTCCGAGTCTTAGGCTTTCTCATATCTATCCTAGTGTCTGTCCTTTTATTCCTTAAGCGACAACTGGGGGCTGTCCCCATGAGTCACATGTATTCATCGAGTCTGTGCTAACCTCTTATTTATCTAAATAAAAGCACAATTTCCAGCTATCATATATTCTCCTCTTTACCATTTCCCGTTGACAACGAGAATTGATTTGAGAATTGATTTAAAACGAACAATATATTCCAATTCAATGTGGGTACACTCGAGTGACGTTCCGTACCGAGTAAGCAGGGGACTCGAATCTCCGTGTTCATTCTCTTTACCTATTCCATGTCTGGCAATAGAAACCTTTCACTAGCACCCTATTTAGGACGAGCTTTTATCAAAGGGATTCTACGATGAACCTAGATAACAAACAAGAACATCTCCCTGTTCATGATCAATGACGGAAGGCAAGCCCATTCCCCACAAAAACATCCCATCACCAAATTTCAACCTCTCACCAACGGGTACATCCCCATCCGCACCGTTACCTGCCTCGAACGAAGGACGGCAAAGAACCAAATCATCCAAGCCAAAGCTAAATCAAAAACCAAAACCAAAAGGTCGAAAGCCATTCGGCCAATCTCCAAACCAAAGCCAAAGCGAAAGGCCAAAATCAAAGACCCAAGCCAATAGCCATTCCCTCAAAGCCAAAGCGAAAGGCCATAATCAAAGGCCCAAGCCAATAACCATTCACCCAAAGCCAAAGCGAAAGGGCAAAATCAAGGCCCAAGCCAATATCCATTCACCCAAAGTCAAAGCGAAAGGCCAAAATCAAAGGCCCAAGCCAATATCCATTCGCCTAAAGCCAAAGTTCAAGGCCAAAGCAAAAACCAAAGCCGAAATCAATTCGCTCAAAGCAAAAAAAACCAAAGCCAAAGGCTACTCACCTAACGTCAAGGCCAAGACCCAAGACAAAATCAAAACAAAACAAGATTGAAACCCTCTTCTTAAAAAGGCCAAAATCCAAAGAAAGCATCCAACACACAAAATCCTGGACAAGCGAGTCCAAAATACCAAGTCCAGGACAAAAATGTCCAAAGCCCAGGACCCACGAGTCTAAAATACCAAGCCCAGGACCAACAAGTCAAAAGCCCAGGACCAACGAAGTCCAACACACCAAACCCCGGACCGACAAGTCCAAAACACCAAACACTAAAACCTCAACCAAAACTCCTTCACCCCTAAGTCCTTCTACAGACTGTTACAGGGAAACCTATCTAGGATCCTGGGGATTCCCCTCAAGATCATAACTAAAACTGCTTCACTCCTAAGTCCTTCTAGAGACAGTTGCAGGGAGACTTATCTAGGCTTCTGAGGATTCCCCCTCAAGCTCGTAATATCGCACCTTAACCTTTAAGGTCCATACATGGAAATCTGATCCCATATTATTCACCAACCATTTCGTGCTTAGGCCACATCGAGCCGGAGACCCTATTCCGCACCACACTACAAGCCGTTACCCTTCGGCCTAAACACCACAAAATTTTTGCTCCAGATTTTTATCTGTTAAGCAAACCCATTATTACCAAGCTCCACATTCCCTAATGTTGAAGCCATTTTTCACCACAAACCCCACGGAGTCCTCGAATGCTTTGCTATCGAGAACGGGACATACCTAATCTACCCTTAGAGTCCACTTTTTAGTGTGCTCAAATGATAAGGAACTTTTTCACAAGTTACACCTCTTCGATTAATGATCAAGAGGTATTTATCTCCAATCAACCTTCAAGTCACCAAACGGAATTTTCCGTCGCGACGCTCAACCCCAGATTTTTATCTGTCAAACAAACCATTATTACCAAGCTCCATGATGCGTGTCTTTTATATAAGGTTTTCACCTCATTTTACACGCATTTCTGTACTTTTTATGTGGCATCTGGCTACAAATACCCCCGAATATTCTACTTTGGTCCATTTATTGTAATTTGCAGAAACTGACCGAAGAGGAGCTAAATCGAACCTAATCCGTCCCATTTGTATGCATTCATGGAAAATAAGGAGCCGGAGCTTGGAAATCTAACAGTTGGAAGACGCGTGAGCTGAGTTCGGGAAGCAATTCAAGGTCTTGAGTATATATAGCTCGATCGAGTAGTAAGCCACTCGATCGAATGCTTTATATACTCAAGACTGGTCGATCGACCAGTTTAAGGAGCCAATCGAGGAGTTTTTGCAAGAGGTGCTCGATCGTGTGGTTTGTTACCACTCGATCGAGTGGTTTGGTGATGAAGTGCTCGATCGAGTAGATTACTTCTACTCGATCGAGTGGTTTCTTGCGCTTTAGTTAATTTCCGCCTAATTATTTCATGGGCTTTTGTAATTAGTCCATTGATTAGGTTTTAGGATGGATTTTAGTATAAGACTGAGGAGTGAACTACGTTACTCATCTCCTCTCTCTCTCTCACGTTCGTTTTACTGTAGTTCTTGTGACTGTTCTTTGGATTTTATTCTTCCTCTATACTTTGCTACTCGGATTCGGATTTTACGATTGGTATTATCATTCTAGTTTTATTCTTAAATCTTATTTACCGCTTTAATTCTTCTTCTCTTTATTGTTATCATAATTGCTTAATTGAATCCTTATTAGTTTCATCATCATGACTAGTTTTAATTATCTGTTTGTTGTCATTGATAATTCAATGATTATGAGTAGCTAATTTTCTTATGCTAAGACTATAGGGGATCCATAATATGAAGGGAGAGTAATCGATTTACTAGGTTAATGCTGGTACTGTCTTTGTTGGTTAAATGCTACAGTTAATTGTAACCGCCTAATTGAGTCGACGCAATTAGACCTTTAATTCTTAGTGATCCTTGACCTGGACCGAAAGGTTGGAAAAGGCGAGACTAGTGGCGAACAATAGAGTATTGCGAGAGGGTGAAAGTTAAGTTGTTTACACTTTAGGGTGAATTAGGGACCGAAAGGTGACGTTCGCTACCCCTTAGACCGTATTTGCATTGACCTGAGACCTAGATTACTTGACCGGATGATTATGGTGAACCGTTTGTCTTAGCTTTTCTTCTCTATCTGTTTATTTCCTCCCTTTTATTCTCTTCTCCTTATTCTCTTTAGTTTAGAAAATCACATTTTATAAACCCCCAATTTGGTTACCTTGACGAACTTAGATTTAGCTGAAAATTCCTACCTCTCTGTGGATTCGACCCGACTTCCCTAGCTATATCAGTTAGAGCCAGTTGGTTATTTTTGACAGGTACGCGACAGACGTGTCAAATTTTGGCGCCGTTGCCGGGGAGGTGGCGCAATTTTGTTGCTTTAATTAAGTTTGCCCCTCGTCTCAAGGAATTTATTCCTTGAGGCTGATCTCATTTCTGCAAGTTTTGATTAGTTTTGCAGGTTAGTTGTTGCTTTGAAAGTTTATTTGCCAAGATGCCTACGATTACAGAGCATACCGAGCCATGTGGTAGATGTGGCATTGAGGGGCACGATCCTATCTTGTGCATGGAAAGTATAGAGCGCGTTCTTGCTTATCGAAATACAAGCGGGAGTTCCTTTCTCTCACTATATGAAGAAATAAAGAATGTCTCTACCCCCTCCACGCTAACTCCACTACCGATTCTTCCTTCTGCAAGTGAAGAAATTGCCGAATTAAAATCCATTATGATGAGCATGTCACGGCAATCTGAAACGGTTATATCGGAATTGAAAGAACAAGTCGCGCAGTTAACACTCGCGACAGACCAAGCTAAGCTTCTTCCAATATGCGATCCAGTCAGTGCAATGAATTTTCAAAATGACCTTACTCATGAAGAAGACGAGGTTTTGATAGGCGACGATAACTCGGATGATGATTTAGACAAGTTTTTGGAGGAAATACTTGTCTGCGTGTCTTTGTAAACACTCGATCGAATGATTTTTCTACTCGATCGAAAGCGATCTAACTCACCCTATCACTCGATCGAGTGAAAATAGTGGTTGATCGAGAAGTGCAGAATTCAATGTTGGTCGATCGAGTGACAATCTTACTCGATCGAGTAACTATGCTGAAGAAATCACTCGATCGAGTGATAAACATGGTCGATCGAGTGAAACATAAAAAGCAATTGGTCGATCGATTGATAAAAGTACTCGATCCAAGATTTAAGTGGCGGGATCCTAATTTACTATCTAATACCGCCACCGTGTCATCTTCCCATGCTGTGGAGATGTCACGCATTGATAAGGGTAAAGAAAAAGTTGCGGGGCCACTCATTGCTACCAGGGTACCCTTCCCAAGTCGTCTCAAGGACGCAAAGATCGAGCAAAGAAGACAAAGTAAGTTTGTGGACGTCGTGAAGAACCTCCAGTAACCGTCCCTTTTTCCGAACTTGTTACTCATGTACCCACTTACGCTAAGTTTATGAAAGATATTGTGACACGTAAGAGAAATTTGAGTGAATTTGAGAAGATTTCATTTATGGAAGAGTCTAGTAATTTGTCATTGAATAAGGCCCCTCCAAAAAAGAAGGACCCGGGTAGCTTTTCCATTACCTGTGTCATAGGCAATATGGTTATTGATAAGGCCCTTTGCGATTTAGGTGCCGTGTTAGTGTCATGCCCCTTCCCGTCTCGCAAGAAATCAAGATGAGTCATTTTAAAGTGACTAACATTACCCTACAGATGGCTGATAGATCTATTAGGAGGCCCTTAGGTGTCTTAGAGGACGTGCCCGTGAAAATAGGCAAGCTTTACATCCCAAAGAGATTTCATTGTTTTGGATATAACGAGAGGACACCCGACCCAAATTATCTTAGGAAGACCATTCCTTTATACAAAATTTGGTTTATTGATGTCGACAAGGGCGTCGACTCTTGCGAGAGGGGATGACGCTATCACATTCATGCGCCCAAGATTTTTAGCTCGCCCAATGATAGAGGACACTTGTTATTTGGTCGATATCATTGACGAGACTATTTATGACTTCCGTCGGGTTCTTTTATGAAGGACCCATTAGAAGCTCTTATGCTTTTTGATGAGTGTGCGAGATAGCCCGCATTTACGATGACGCTGCGTTGGATTTGCTTGTTGATGATTTAGATGAGCATGAGGAAGAGCAGGTGGAACAAATGATTAGCACTCTTTGCTCCATTGAGGTAAAGGTACCGGAACGTAAGCCTCTCCTTCTCATCTTAAATATTTTTTCTTAGACGATACTGAGCAATATCCAAATCATTGTTAGTGCCAAGCTTAGTGATGATCAGCTAACCTCTTTGTTAGCCGTACTTAAGAAAAACAGGAAAGCAATGGGTTATTCATTGGACGATATCACGGGGATTAGTCCCGATATTTGTATGCACCGGATAGAGTCGGAGGAGGATCACAAACCTTGCAGACAGGGTCGGCGCCACCAACCGAAGATGCAGGATATCGTGATGGCCGAGGTAATGAAGCTGCTGGATGCGGTATTATTTATTCTGTCGGTAATTCTAAATGGGTGAGTCCAAAGCAGTGGTCCCGAAAAAGGAGGGACAAATCGTTGTTAAGAATGAAAAGAATGAATTAATACCTACTCGAGTAGTGACTGGTTGGCGGATGTGTATAGATTACGATACAATTTGAATGCCGCCACTAAGAAAGATCACTTTCCCCTTCCTTTTATTGATCAAATGGTAGAAAGGTTAGCTTCTCATAAATTTTTCTCGCTATTTAGACGGGTATTCGGTTCTTTCTAATCCCTATCCACCCATAATCAATCGGCTAAGACTACATTTACTTGTCCTAAGGGCGTTTTTGCGTATCGCAGAATGCCTTTTGGTTTGTGCAATGCCCCCGCCACCTTCCAAAGGTGTATGATGGGGATATTTTCAGAGTATATTGAGTCTATCATGGAAGTTTTTATGGACGATTTCAGTGTATATGGAAGTGATTTTTCTAACTCGTCTGTCTAACCTTGAGAAAGTGTTGCGGCGTTGTATTGAGTTAATCTTGTCTTTGAATCGGGAGAAGTGCCACTTTATGGTCAACGAGGGAGTTGTCTTAGGGCACTTAGTTTCGATAGGGGAATAGAAGTTGATAAAGCAAAGGTGGAAGTGATTCAAAGAACTACCACCTCCCGTTAATGTTAAGGGGGTGAGGAGCTTCCTTGGTCACGCCGGCTTTTATCGCCGGTTTATCAAAGATTTCTCCAAAATTGCTAAACCACTTATACAGATTCTTTGCTTAAGGATGCCCCTTTTGTGTTTATCGATGCTTGTCTTTCTCGCTTTTAACAAAGTTTAAGCGCAGACCTTAGTCTCTCGCGCCGATCATACAACCTCCCAACCGGGACTTGCCGTTTGAGATCATGTGTGATGCGAGTGACTATGCACTAGGAGCGGTGCTTGGCTAGAGGAAAGACAAAGCCTTGAATGCTATCTACTATGCGAGCCGAACTCTGGATGAGGCTCAAGTGAAGTACACTACCACCGAGAAGGAGCCGTTAGTAGTAGTTTATGCCTTAGAGAAGTTTCGTACTTATTTAGTTGGGTCAGAAGTCACTGTTTTTACTGACCATGCAGCTTTGAGGCATCTCCTTGCTAAGAAGGAGGCCAAACCACGGCTACTGAGATGGATACTCCTCCTTCAGGAGTTTGATTTGCAGATTAAGGATAAGAAAGGAGCTGAGAACGTTGTAGCTGATCACTTGTCGCGACTGATGCGACAAGAAGGGGAAGATTCTCTACCCATTGATGATTCTTTTCCTGACGATACTTTGATTGCTGTTATATCGTCTATTGTTAACCAAGAACCTTGGTATGCAGATATAGCTAACTTCGTTGTCGCAAGCTCGCCGCCGACCTTTCTCATCGAAAAAGAAGCGTTTTACGTATAACGCTAAGCGGTATTCGGATGATCATTACTTGTTTAAGGAATGTGCGGACGGTCTCTACAGACGGTGTATTCCGCAGTGGGAGACCAAAATAGTCCTGGAAGGCTGCCACTCCTCTTCATATGGTGGTCACCACGGTCCATCGCGCACCGTGGCTAAGGTACTTCATCTGTTTTTACTGCCTTCTTTGTTTGCTTGACGCTAGGTCTTTTGTTTCACTGTGATGCTTGCCAACGATCGGGGAACATTTCAAAGAGACATGAGATGCCACAAAACGGCATCTTAGAGGTTGAGGTTTTTGATGTCCGGGGCATTGATTTCCAAGGACCGTTCCCATCCAAAAGAAAGGTAATAGGTATATCTTAGTGGTTGTAGACTATGTGTCGAAATGGGTTGAGGCAATTGCCTCACCCCATTGTGATGCTAAGACCGTGGTAAAAATGTTTAAAAAGATCATATTCCCCCGATTTGGTGTCCCTAGGGTCGTCATTAGTGATGGGGAATGCATTTTAAAGAAAAGAAACTCACTTCTATTTTGTCTAAAGTTGGTGTCCAACACCGGCGAGGTTTGGGGTATCATCCCCAAACTAGTGGTCAGGTAGAGGTCTCTAATCGCGAGTTGAAAGAGATCTTGTCTAAGGTAGTTTCTAAATCACGGAAGGACTGGAGTCTTAAGCTAGACGACACATTATGGGCCTACAGAACTGCCTTTAAGACACCAATTGGTGCATCACCTTATAGGCTAGTTTATGGGAAATCGTGTCACTTACCTGTTGAATTGGAATGTAAGGCCTGGTGGGCGATTCGTGAGCTTAATTATGATCCTAAGTTGTGTGGTCAGAATCGTCTTTTGCAGCTAAATGAATTGGAGGAGTTTAGGCTTAACGCCTATGACAGCTCGCGGATTTACAAAGAAAATACGAAGAGATGGCATGACAAGAGAATCTTACCTCGTGAGTTTCATGTTGGGCAAAAGGTGCTGCTGTTCAATGCCCGATTGAGATTATTTCCTGGCAAGCTGAAGTCCAGGTGGAGTGGTCCTTATACGGTGAGAGTTGTTACCAAATTTGGATCCGTAGAGCTCGAAGACTCCGAGGGGCACAGGTTCAAGGTAAATGGCCAATATGTGAAGCATTACCACGAGGCGAATGAAGCGGACAATCGTGTGGAAGTCTTGCGCTTCGACAAGCTTGACGCACCAGTTAATTGATGCCAGAAAGGTTATGCGGGACCTCTTAAACCAGCGCTCTCTGGGAGGCAGCCCGGACTGTTTTATTGTACTTTTGTTGATCTATTTATTTTTCCTTAGCCTTACGTTGAACTTTAGACGCCGTTTTATGAACTTCCTATATATTTTCCTTGCTTTAAATGCGTGTTTTGCAGGTCAAAGTACTCGATCGAATGATATTGTGCTCGATCGAGCACTTTTTGAGGTAGCTTTCACTCGATCGAGTGATATTGTCCCCGATTGACCAGAACCAAAACCATGCCTACTCGATCGAGTGGTTTTCTACTCGATCGAGTCCTTCCATGCGCCAGATCACTCGATCGAGCTGTTCCAAGTGCTCGATCGAGTAGTTTTGACTCCCAGCTGCTGTTTTACATCTATGGAGCTACTGCTTGACTTTCTTTGACCTCCCATGTTCATGGTCGGTTTGGGGAGGTCCCTCCTTATGACGTTTTGTAAGTTTTCCGACTCCACTTCTCCTTTTCCTTTTAGTTGCATTTCTTTCCCTATTTTTTTGGTACAAGAGGGCATTGTACGGTTTGGTTTGGGGAGGTATGCATCCATATCTGTGTCTACATGTTTTCTTGCATTTTTGCTTCCACGTTTATTATGTCCGCATGCATTGTTGTTTAATTAACTCCAAAAAAAATCATATAAAAATCATAAAATTCAAAAAAAATTTCAAAATTTCATGTTTAAATTGAGTGGGAACGTTTGAACATTGACGCTACTTTGAACCCTTACTTGAGCCTGGCATATTCTTGACATTTAGTTGGCGTGATTATGTGCATAATCTACGAGTTTTTGTTTCTTTCTTATCTAAACGAATAGACTTGATTCATTATGTCGGCAAGCTACATTACATTCTGAGGTTAGAGCTTTTTAAACTGGTGACATTCATGACCGGTTTCATTTAGGATGTGAGTAGTACTCTCTTTAAGACATGTAACATCAAATTGCATAAGCATGAGTCTAGTCATCTTAATACCTGTATGCATTCGGTCTGTGGATGGTGACACGTGTTAGGAGAGGCAGTCCCCTTTATTTCATTCTACCCATGAGCCTCACATAACCAAATTGCCTTTTTGTCCTATCAACTACTTTCTATAATACTTCCTACCCTAGCTGAGCTAGTAACGAGTAGTTCTTGGAATGTTTTCCTGCAAAATGGTTATTTCATCTGATTTCAGAAGATGGTGGAAGAATTGAAGGGAAAGAAAAAAAGAAAAAAAAATGTTGAATTGAAAAAAAAAAAGAGAACGAAAGAAAAAGAAAAAAAATGCGAAAAAGAAAAGAAGAAGAAAAAGAAAGAAAAATCACATATGAAAAAGAATGAGAATTGTATAATGATTCACACTCCCATGTCTTATCTATATTTTATGGGGAGTTGACGATTTTTGGTGTTTTGTGAGTTTAGTGCATAATTTTTGCACCGTTTCATCTTGTCAGCATGTATGAGTACGAAGTTGGGATGCAGTTTATATTTGGATCCGTTGTTGCTAGCCTGGCTATTAACCCCACATATCCAAATTCATTTTAGCCCCTTCTTACCCATTCCCTCACTTACCCAAATGTAAGTCCTCGGCATGTGTCTTGGTCATTAGTATGGTTGGAATGCATATGTACGGTTGTAGACACTTTATTCATGTTAACTGCATGCATGTTCTTATAGGTCGAGTTAGGTGAGTGTCTTACTTCTTCCTATCTTTTACATATATACTCACCTTGTTCCTGATTTTGAGTGACGAGCGACCCGTGAGAGTCCGATATCTTTTGAGTCTTGCAAGGTCGACGGTTCAGTAAGTTTGAAACATTGATTTAACTCGTTTGCACTTCTCATTTGTCACTTGTCATTTTGTTGCATTAAATTGGTTTTAGTGGGTGATTTGTAGCTGATGCGTTGGTCTCGTTCCATTGTTCACCTTAGTTACATTCATATTTGCTTGGGGACAAGCAAAGGTTTGGTTTGGGGAGATTTGATGCGTGTCTTTTATATAAGGTTTTCACCTCATTTTACACGCATTTCTCGTACTTTTTTTATGTGGCATCTGGCTACAAATACCCCGAATATTCTACTTTGGTCCGTTTATTGTAATTTGCAGGAACTGACCGAAGAGGAGCTAAATCGAACCTAATCCGTCCCATTTGTATGCATTCATGGAAAATAAGGAGCCAGAGCTTGGAAATCTAACACTTGGAAGACGCGTGAGCTGAGTTCGGGAAGCAATTCAAGGTCTTGAGTATATATAGCTCGATCGAGTAGTAAGCCACTCGATCGAATGCTTTATATACTCAAGACTGGTCGATCGACCAGTTTAAGGAGCCAATCGAGGAGTTTTTGCAAGAGGTGCTCGATCGTGTGGTTTGTTACCACTCGATCGAGTGGTTTGGTGATGAAGTGCTCGATGGAGTAGATTACTTCTACTCGATCGAGTGGTTTCTTGCGCTTTAGTTAATTTCCGCCTAATTATTTCATGGGCTTTTGTAATTAGTCCATAGATTAGGTTTTAGGATGGATTTTAGTATAAGACTGAGGAGTGAACTACGTTACTCATCTCCTCTCTCTCTCACGTTCGTTTTACTTTGTAGTTCTTGTGGACTTTCTTTGATTTTATTCTTCCTCTATACTTTGCTACTCGGATTCGGATTTTACGATTGGTATTATCATTCTAGTTTTATTCTTAATCTTATTTACCGCTTTAATTCTTCTTCTCTTTATTGTTATCATAATTGCTTAATTGAATCCTTATTAGTTTCATCATCATGACTAGTTTTAATTATCTGTTTGTTGTCATTGATAATTCAATGATTATGAGTAGCTAATTTTCTTATGCTAAGACTATAGGGGATCCATAATATGAAGGGAGAGTAATCGATTTACTAGGTTAATGCTGGTACTGTCTTTGTTGGTTAAATGCTACAGTTAATTGTAACCGCCTAATTGAGTCGACGCAATTAGACCTTTAATTCTTAGTGATCCTTGACCTGGACCGAAAGGTTGGAAAAGGCGAGACTAGTGGCGAACAATAGAGTATTGCAGTGAGGGCGAAAGTTAAGCTGTTTACACTTTAGGGTGAATTAGGGACCGAAAGGTGACGTTCGCTACCCCTTAGACCGTATTTGCATTGACCTGAGACCTAGATTACTTGACCGGATGATTATGGTGAACCGTTTGTCTTAGCTGTTCTTCTCTATCTGTTTATTTCCTCCCTTTTATTCTCTTCTCCTTATTCTCTTTAGTTTAGAAAATCACATTTTATAAACCCCCAATTTGGTTACCTTGACGAACTTAGATTTAGCTGACAAATTCCTACCTCTCTGTGGATTCGACCCGACTTCCCTAGCTATATCAGTTAGAGTCAGTTGGTTATTTTTGACAGGTACGCGACAGACGTGTCACTCCACATTCCATAATGTCGAAGCCATTTTCACCCTGACCCAGATACAGAGTCCTCGAATGCTTTGCTACCGAGAAATGGGACATACTCAATCTACCCTTAGGGTCCACTTTTTAGTGTGCTCACATGATAAGGAATAGTTTCAAAAATTACACCTCTTCGATTCATGATCAAGGAGGAATTATCTCAAATCAATTTTTTGAGTCACCAAACGGCTTTTACCGTCGTGACCCACACACTTAAAGGTCCTAACATCTCGCTTAGGCACACAAACACATTCAGAACTACGGTCTGGTTTGATTTAACATCACGTGAATACGTAGGCAGTCCTTCAAGGACACAACCATACACCTCAAAATCACTTTAAGGTCCTAACAACTCGCTTAGGCACACACCTGCAGAACTACGATCTGGTTTGATTTCGCAAACACGCGAATACGTAGGCAGTCCTATTACAAGGGCACAACCGCATGCTCCTTTCACAACATTTCCAACTTTCAATCCTCAACACACAGCTCAGAACTACGATCTGGTTTGATTTCGCAAACACGCGAATACGTAGGCAGTCCCCCAACACGGACGCAACCGCACACCCGTTTCAATCTCAACCATCAACATCAATCCTCAAAAGCAGCCCACCTAGCTGCGAAAATTAATCTTATACTTATTTACTGGGGGGTTCTTCCTTAAGACGTCGCACATTCCTTATTTTGGTAAATTCCCAGCTTCTCACTCTAGGGGCTTCTCTTTCAAGGCGCCACCCATCCTTTATCCTCAAAACATCTTTTGAGTCTCAACTACAGTCCAAAATAAACCAGCTTTAGTCTAGTGCTCGGTTCGGACGATGACAAGGTCTTGGTTCCGCTTTCCGAATCATCATGCCTCAAGGAGGGATCTCAAACAAGCAAACGAAGGCAAAGGTGTCTGGCGAAGATAACCAATTATTATTCCCCAACCGAGCGGATCTTCAACTCCGATGATCTGATGCGCGTTGACACCCTTTCTTGGCTAGGAGTTGCACTTACATGTGCAAAGTCTGTCAGAGTTACCCCCGTGTCGTGTCAATACTGAGTTGACATCACGTTCACGACTGCCCATTTGTCGACCACAAGATGCGTCGTCTGTGAGTCCGTGTCCCAACGGCCACGTGTCTCCAATATATTAAATCACATATCTACGAGTGACAAGACTCGTCTTTAAGCTTCACAACTTTCAAAACTCATATCTCCTCTCACGCGAGATATTACGTGTTAATTGCTTACATGCTTATGTGATCATATGTTATTCTTACATGATAGTTACTTATATGCTAACTGCTCACATGCTCACACGCTTACATGCTTATGTGCTTATGTGCTTATATGCTTGCATTCAACGTTCTTGTCTATGCGACTGCGGATTTGTGTGGTCACTAACCATGCAGATAATCTTGAGAAGACAAACTCACTCCAATTGAGTACTGGGTTCTTCCCAACAAACGGCAACCCATCAAGTCCAAGAGCTTTAACCCCGCCGATTACATGGCTTACGCTACCTCCCAAATGAGCAAAGAATCATATCCCTGGCGAGTCCCGAGAAGTTTCCAACTCCCGGCGAGTGCCGATTTTCAAATGGAAGTCACACAGGCTATTTTCCACAGTCGATCATTCGACCATAGATGGCTGGCGAGCCTTAAAACGCATATGGCTGGCGAGCCTTTGTCCGCAAACAAGGTGCAACTCAAGGACGTATCCCGAAGATGCCTCGGGTACGACTCCTTTTTAGAAGCTGGCGAGCCTTTGTCCGCAAACAAGGTACAACTCAAGGACGTATCCCGAAGATGCCTCGGGTACGACTCCTTATCACAGCTGGCGAGCCTTTTCACGTACACAAGATACGACTCAAGGACATATCCCGAAGATGCCTCAGGTATGACTCCTTCCTATGGCTGGCAAGCCTCAAAACGCACCACCTTCAACACCGGCTGGCGAGCCTTTGCGCGTAAATGATTGAAGGACGTATCCCGAAGATGCCTCAGGTATGATTCCTTCTTATGGTCAAGGCGAGCCTTTATACGTAGTCTAATGGACTTTAAACGACTCGAATCGAAAGTTGACAGACTTTAAACTGTTCCCGACGGCGGGTCCTTGACTCGAATCCCCGAGTCGCCTCGACGTCGCCCTTCCCGACGGCGGTGTACTTGGCTCAAACCCTTTTGAGTCGCCTCGACGTCGCAATGGTCTTCGGGTTGTAATCTTCGATTGACCTGGAGATCATACTTTGACTTTCGCCCTGTCCAAGACTCAGTCAAAGTGAGGGCTCTGTAGATACCCAATATCTGCACCTTCCAAAAATCACCCGATGATAATCGGACTATAACGTGTTTTTGATATACGTACGTGGATTGGCTATACATGAGACGGTTTAATGCACTACTCGGATATGAAAAATGATTTCAAAAGTTTTCTAACTTCATTTGCATTAAAATAACACTATTTAGAGTTAAAACCGTCTTCGAACTCAGAAACCCGCAACTCGAGTCAACCTGAGTCAACCCAAATCTCGATTGTCAAAAATAATGCCATGAATGTCTTTATCATGTCATTTCCATTAAAATAACTCTATTTAGAGTTAAAACCGCCTTCGGACCCGAAACCGACCAAGAAACCCGCAACTCGAGTCAACCTGAGTCAACCCGAGTCAACCCAAATCTCGAATGTCAAAAATAATGCCATGAATGTCTTCATCATGTCATTTCCATTAAAATGACCCTAATTAGAGTCAAAACTGACAACGAGCCAAAAACCGACTCGAAATTCAAATCCCGACTCACGCGGGTCAAACCCGAGTAAAAGACACAAAATACCTACCCCAAATATCACCTAAGAGTAAGCTTACACGGCTAAGCAAACCTCAATGACTACAAATCACAACCAAGAAAACATTGGTTAGAACAAATGCAAAATCCAAATTTGCGAAAGGGGCAGTACAGCCCATTGAGTCACGGGGTGGCTCGCGCCTCAATGGGGTGTCTGCTTAGTCTCTAAGCAAACACAACCGACCTACCATCCCACATTTCTCTATAAATACCCACCATCACACAACACAATCTTGACGCGAGCGTCCGCCCCTTCACCTCTCCCTTAAACTTCTATACTCGACTTCCTAAGTCACAAAATCGACACGTGTTTACGACCTACCGATCGTAAACACACGCCTTACACATATTGTTTGGTACCGTCGCCGTGCATTCGACCGACCCATTCGACCAACTCAACTCATTAATCAACATCTTTTAATTAACATATTTTCAAAACCAAATCCTTTTTTAAGGCACTCTTTTAAACTTCTTTGATCGCGATTAGTCACAACGAGAAAACCGTCTCTAAAGTCGTCTACTTCGCAAACATCAACACACGTAAGTTTGAGGGTGTAAATATCTCATTTAATTCATGTCTGTACTGTTTTATGAGTTTATATGCATGAACAATGCATAACACGATTCAAATATAGGTTAGAAGAGCCAAAACCGAGTTTTGGCCTGAGACAGAAGCTCCTTGCTATGCAAGGGAGCTCGCGCCTCTTGTGGGTCTCGGGTCAGACACATCCGTGTTTGAGTTCGTCTTTCCTTCAACACTTTCTTTTATTTTTACTTCTTTTCTTTTACGGTTTTTACCATTTTAATTCATTTTTATGATAAACATATTTTGACCATTATAAAAATCATCCTTGGTTCTTTATACCATGACGGTTTATTCCGTGACCCGATGATATTGTTGGTTAATCACATTTTAATGGGTATTTTAACACCCTTTTCTTTATTTACCATTTTTCTCATTTGTTTACATTTGTAAATATATTAGTCATAATTCATAATCATCCTTGGTTCTTTATACCATGTCGGTTTAATCCGAGTACGATGACAAACTTGACTAATTACAAATAATTGAACTTAACATAATTAGTTCAAATCAAACATTTTCCTTTTACCATTTTATTATGCTTTTCAAAACATGCAAATCCGACAACGAATATTACTAACACAATAGTAATTATTCCGAGTCATGCAAATCATATTTGCAAATCTTTCATCATAAATACGGTTTTAAATAACCTTTTCAAAAACCAGGAGACGTCCCCTTGGGTCGGCTCATGGCTCGCGCCCCAAGGGACCGCCTATTTTCACATTTCAAAACCAGGGCAGAGCCCCTTCTATCGCCAATAGGCTCGCGCCCCAAAGGGGCTGCCTGGCACTGTTCTGCCTCGTTTTTTAGCACTTGTCTAGGACGATCCCGATTACGGTTAATCCGAATACATGACGGATCAGATTGACAAGCTTACACTTTGTCGTTCAACACCCTTTTTCAAATAAATGGATGTGTTAAGCATCATAACCCGAATTTGGTAAATGGATGTTTAATTTCCGTTTTAACATGTAAATTAATATAAATCCAACTTGACATCTTATGCTTGATATTTGGATTAATAAACCAACTTAGAAAGCTCACATGTTAGGTTAACACTTTTGGATGTGCATTCATGCATTTTAACCGTTTTATCAACTCTTGCACTTAAATAACCACGATCGATCAGTAGAGGCAGCTAACGCGGGCGGGATTGGGTGTCCGATTAAAGGGCTTCCCAATACGTACCCTCACCCCTTACTCAGAACCTTTGGATAGTAGATGGCCTTATCCAGGGCGCACGAGAGTCATTTTAGGCATAGAATGCTAAAAGTGGGACGAGTCCTTATCTTTAGTACCTATGTCAAACACCGCTTTTTGACTTGGTTGACCTAGGTATAAAGTGGATTCGAACGGGTTCCAAGCATCCCACAAATGCTTGGTGGCGACTCCGAACATATCTAATTGTTTCGAGACCTTTACCAAGACGAAACCGACCGATCTAAAGCGATCCGGTCGAAAGCATCTTTACGCCGCCGAGTGTGGCTTTCAAAAGACCGCTGCATGTCCACAGATTGGCTTGGCGTGCAGGTGGCCCGTGACCGCGGACTGGTAGGCGGCCGAAATCCGCAGATCGAGACGTGGCCCATGTCCACACATTCACAGCGTGGAATCCCCACATTTCGCTGTCGTCCTCCTCAATGGCTTGAGAGACTATTCCCTTTTTCATGACGGCTTTGATTGGGGAAGCGGGAATGGTGATCGTCTGCCGTTGAAGGGTACCCTGATTTTCTGATGAAGGGTTGAGGTAACTGCCTTGACGACGTGAATTCAGGAGCATCCCAGAAGCATGTTGAAGGAGGCGTCGATGTCGACTACCTGAAAACTGGTTTGCCTTTCCAAAGGTCCAGTTGTAACGGTTAGGGTGAGAAGCCCCGCAACCTTACAACAAGTTCCGTCATAGGTGCGTACTCCTTGATTGGTTGGGACCAAATCGGCTTCTTTGATACCCATTTTATGAGCTGTGTTTAGGGGAATGACATTAACCGCAGATCCGTCATCCACTAGAACCATAGGCACATTCTGTTTTAGGCACTGCACGGTGATGTATAGGGTCGGGTTATGGTTGGCTCCGAACGGAGGGATATTTTTATCAGAGATGATGATCAGATTATTCAAGTCGGGGACATCCCTTGTAATGTGTGCGGTCACTTCTTCAGGAGAGGAGGTAGAGGGAACACTCAGTTTTCCCAAGGCTTGTAGCAGAGTTTGCGGATTCTCGAAGGATGTAGCAATCAGTTGCCAAATTGAAATTTCGACTATTGCTTTCTGTAGCTGTTTGAGGATCGAATTTTTGGGAGCCCTTGGTTGCATGTCCGTGTCTGGGACAATTTGGTCATTCGTTGTTGGAACGACTGTTGAATTGTTCGGATTCTGATAGGGGCGTCCGAACCGGGTGAGATAATCGATCTCTTTTGCATGTTTCCCCTTTCCTAGGACCATATAAACATCTTTAGCGTCATCTCTCCAGATACCATTGACTTCGAGATCTCGAGGGTACCTCGGCGGGGTATTCCCTTGTGGGCAGTTTTTGTGAGGGAAGTTTTTATCAGGTTGATTATTGTGGGGGTGATTGTTGTGGGGTTTATTGTTGTGGGGTGCGTGCCAGAATGGTCACGGGAGCAATCCTTCCTGGTGAGGGTAATTTTTGGTGTTTGGATGACCCTTGATGTGACCAATATTTGAGCATATTTAGTCCCCAAATTAGCCTTGTTCCTATTCTTTTTAGTGCATAATTGGGTCATTTACTATCTTTATTCTTTCGTTTTGCATATTCTTTGAGGTTTTGTTTCCTTAGTAAGAGAGGAGTGCAAACCTTGCATTTTCATGGCAAAATGGAGCTAAATTGATCGAATCTAATGACCAAGCATCAAAGTGAAGACAAGACTAGAAGGCCTATGTAAATAATGAAGTAGATGGGCAATGATGAGAAGATCCCTGCACCCCCAACAAGATCCTTGAGGATTGTTGGAAGAAGAAAAGAAGAGAAGCTTGCTGAGCTACAATCCGGGCGTCGCAGCCACGGGACGAGCGTTCTGGCTGGCTACAATCCGAGCGTCCCATAGCCAGTCCGCTCATCCTAGCCCTCTACAATCCGAGCGTCGCATCCACCAGACCGCTCGGATTCCTTCCCAGTGCAGCACGTCTCTCCCTTGGTCCTCTCGGGATGAGCATATTTTTTGAAGACTAGCGAAACGAAGATGAGCATATCCTTCGAGGGGAGCATTTCTTCAACTTTTCTTAAGGGTCTTAATCGTCATTTAAGCCCTTAGTAACCCTAATTTATGTAGTTAATCCTTAGTATAAATTCCCCATTGTACTAATTAGATTATCATGTTCTTCTTAGGCAATCTTAATCTCATTTTAATCTTGTAATCAACTTTTAATTAAGCATTAATACAAATCTCATTTCCTTAATTTCTCTATTGTTCATCATTTATTTTTAGTAATTGAAGATTATTTGGGGTTTATTTGGAGGATTCACAACCTTCCATCATTTATCAAGTACCTCTGTTATTCTTTGCTTATTATTTTGGAAGCAACATTAGGTATAATTCTCTTAATCCCTTTTTAATTATTGTTAATCATCTTCATTTATTCATCATGTTTTCTCTTGCTAGTATGATTTACAACCTTGTTAGCATGTTAAACTTGATAATGAGTGAGTAGTCATCTTAACTAGGGTTAATGGGGGATTAGGGGAAACCAACATGGGGATTCATTCATGCTTAATCTAATATGCTTTCATAATTAATTTTCTTGCTTGTTGTGATTTCAACTTATGTACATGTTATGTTTGATAAAATGCGAGCCTATGAATCCTTGCATTTTTTACACATCACTTATCTTTTCAATGAGACTTGTAACACATAAACCAACTCGAGTCTCATTAGACCATGCATATACTTGGATATGGAGGATTAAGTCGACTTGTAGGTGTTGTACAATCTAATCGATTCGGCTCTGGGACCCAACCCTACCTAGGGATTGTAAGATATACACTAACTCGATCCTATCACAACAATAATTGCTTGCATCTAGTTGAAAACATGTTTGTATGATCAAATCTCATGAATCCCCTATGAACCCATGACACCCTAGTACTTTTAATCAATTGTTTACACCTCATTTTAATCATCTTGCTTGTTTATTTACATGTTATTTAGTTTAGTGACCTTCTACCTCAACCCAAATTGTGACACCCTTAGACACGACCATTAGCAATCGAAAATCCTACATCAATACCCGTCCCTTGGGATCCGACCTTTACTTACCTCTTTACTAATAGTAGAGTAGTTTGTGAAGTTATAAATATTGTTTTGGTCTAGGTACTCCTAACGACAAGTAACCGAAAACGATAGTTCGACCAAAAATGGCGCCGTTGCTGGGGACGGTGTTAACTTGATTTGATTTTCTTTGATTGTTATTAGTTGTGTCTTTCTTTGCCTTGGGGAAGTAAAACTCCTCAAGGTTTATTCTAATTATTTTCGTGTTTGATATTTTGCATGTCTAGAAGATCACAAGGTAACTTGTTACCCATTGATCACGAAATTGAAAGAACTTTGACAACCAATAGAAGACTTGCTAGAAATACTTTGAGAGGTATTGGTGAGGTTGTATATATTCGTCCAAATCTTATTGAGTTCATAAACCATTTTGCAAGAGAAGGAGAGGAGAACCCAACACAAAATCAAGCCACAATGCCTAAATTTTCATTACATTCCGTACCAACCGAGGAGAACCTACCCAATGGTACTCCCGCACCACAACACTTGACCAGTAATTTCAATGCAAAATCCGCATTTATCCAATTAGTCGAAAGAAGCCAATTTGGGGTATGCCTAATGAAGACCCTCATTCTCACATGGAGACTTTTTGTGACTATTGTGATGCGATTTCACAAGCCGGAGTGACTCAAGACCAAATTCGATGGGCCTTATTTCTTTTTTCTTTGATTGGTACCGCGAAATAATGGTTAAAGAGCCTTGATAAAGCTACTCTTGGCATCGACTCTTGGAAGAAATTGGCACTTGCTTTCTACAAAAAGTTCTACCCTCCAGAAAAGACCAACATGCTAAGAACCCAAATCACGGGGTTTAAACAAAGGGATGAAGAATCATTGTATGAAGCTTGGGAGCGACTCAAGGGAACTTGTCGCTCATGTCCTCATCGTGGACTTAGCGAGCGGTTCTTGGTACAACAATTTATGAATGGTCTTTATGAAGACTCCCGGAACATTCTCAACATGGGATCAAATGGTATGTTCACCGAAGTTGACGATAATCAAACTTGGAACAATATTGAGGAAATGGCGGTCCATAACTCATAATATAGTAGACCTCAGAAGGCTACTAGAGGAGAAAAGCATGAAGTGGACTCTATTACTCAATTGGGTGCTCAACTTAGTGCTCATATTGATACCATCAACTTGAAGTTTGAGAAGGCTATGGCTAAGCTTGAAGAAGCCTCCAAATCACCAAAGCAACATGTTAATACCATGGTGGCATCTTCACCAATTCCAAGTGGAATATGTGAGAATTGTGGAACTTTGGGACATGACCAAAGTGAATGTAGGGGAACAAGTGAATGTTTTTCAAGCATACAAGAGTGGTACTCCTTATTCCAACTATTACAATGAAAACACAAAATTCCATCCAAATCTCTCATACAAAAGCCAAAATGTTTAAAACCCTCAACCAATATACACCCCACCTCCAATTAGAAACCAAAATCAAAGACCCTTTTACAACCAAAACCAAGGTTACCAAAATCAAACTCAATACACTCAATCAAATGGCCAAGGTTTTGATGTTCAAAAAGCGGTCCTCCAAATGCAAAAGAACCAATAAGAATTTTCACTCAAATGTAAAAGGATAGCCAAGCAAAAAAAAAACATCACCATCAACAACATCCTAGCCCACACAAAAATGTTGGAAACCCAAATGACTCAATTAGCATCTTCAAGCTCTCAAAGACAAAAAGGGCAATTACCACCTCAAAGTAATCCCCCAAGACATAAATCGGTGAGTGCCATTCACTTGAGGATTGGTACAAGATATGAAGGGCCAAAGAAGCTAGTTGAGGATGACATTGTGGAGACTAGTGACAAGGAAAGAGTTATGCAAAACTCTAGAGAAGAATAACCCACCATTCAAGAAGTTTCAAAGACGAATGAATAAAAGGCCAAAGAGAAGGAGCCTATTGAGATTAAAATTCCATTCCCGAGTCGTCAAGCTAAGCCTAAGTTTGATGACCAACTTAGAAAATTCATGGAGATTGTGAAGAATTTAGAAGTCTCGATTCCATTCACGGAACTGATCAATCATGTTCCGGCCTATGCAAAGTATATGAAAGATATCCTTACAAAGAAGAAATCAATCCGGAAGCTTGAGATTATTGCTTTCACTAAAGTGAGTAGTGCCATCCTTCAAGGAAGTTTACCTCCAAAGCTCAAGGATCCGGGAAGTTTCTCCATCCCATGCACTATTGGTGACACTACAATCAACAAAGCTTTATGTGACCTTGGGGCAAGTGTTAGTGTCATGCCATATTCGGTAAGCAAGAGGCTAGGAATGGGAGAACTCAAATGCACCAACATCACGCTTCAAATGGCGGATAGATCAACAAAGACACCTTTAGGGGTATGGGAAGATGTTCCCGTAAGAATTTGTAAATTCTTCATCCCGGTGGATTTCGTTATTGTTGACATGGAAGAAGACTCCAACATTCCTATTATCTTAGGAAGACCTTTCTTTCACACCGTGGGAGCGGTGATCGATGTGAAACATGGAGAGCTCACCCTTGAAGTGGGAGATGAAACCATCACTTTCAATCTTGACAAGACTATGAGAGCTCCCCGATTGCATGAACCATGTTTTATGGTTGATCACTATAGCCGGAAAGATGATAGGAAGAAGTTGGTATTTCAATGGAAGAAGAAAGTGGATGATGCTCCATCAAAAGAGCAAGGAAATTGCAACAAAGAGAGCTTGAAAAGCTCATCCATGACAAGTGAAGAAGAAGGCCTCATTGGCCAAGATAAGAAAGAAGGAGAATTGTCTTCATCAATCCAAGACATTTTTAGTGATCAAGTAGACGAAGTATGCGGTCTTTGGGACGATGAGTTTGAAGGGATATTCAATCCCTATATCGGTAATGCTATGACTTAAGACCATGATGGAGAACAACAAGTGCAAAGGTCTATTGAATATCTTTATCATGACAATGAACAAGCTTTCGACTACTTCTTTAAGGTGTTGAGCAACATCAACAACACCTTGAACATGCCCCCTTGACATCTCATTATTGGAAGAGAGTTTGGTGGAGTCCTCCCTAAACCACCACTTGTAAATATTCTAACTCCCTAACTTGCATTTTAATTATTGTATTGCATTTTTGTCAATTTTGGATTTACATTTTTATGCATTGATCAAGATTTTCATCATTTTCGAGAGAAGTAAGGGAGGGACTTATGAGTTTATTGATGTGTAGTGTTTTGCCTTAGTGTGCGGATAGCAATTGCCTAAGCTATTCAAGCCTTTGTAGTGCCCCCACAATGAAGAACACAAGAAATGAAGAACGAATGACACGGGTTACGAAGCACCCACGGATGGACCTGAATCCGTGTGGAAGAGGAAGAATCCGAGCGGCCCGAAGCAAATCCGCTCGTCTTGAAGTGAACTCGAGCGTCCAGGGAATAAGATGCTCGTCTTGTGAAGCTGCAGAAATATGTTTTGGGTCTGACTGAAAATCCGAACGTCCCGGCAAGGAATCCGCTCATCTAGGTCGGGACAGTCGTCACATGAAGAATCCGTTCGTCCTGATGGTAACTATTTCCGGCCTTTGTCCCTGGATAAGAATACGAGCGTCCTCTATAGAATCCGCTTGTCCTGCTGCAGCAAGACGTTCGTCCCGACTAGCATATGCTCGTCCTGACCACTTCAGAATCTGGGATCCGTCCTAGATGACAATCCGAGCATCCCGCAAAGAATCCACTCATCCTCGTGGTCTGAAATCCGAGCGTCGCGAGGACAGGCCGCTCGTCTCCCTTGTGCTTTTCAAAATTCAACGGGTCTTTAAACCCCTCCTTCCCAATTCATTTTCATTATTTCAAACACAAACACTATCCAAAACCCCAAAACCCTCATTCTCTCCATCAACAAAAATCAAATTTCTCAACCAAAATCAACCAAATCAAATCCAAACTTCCTCAAAATCAAAATAAATCACTCCTCTAGCAACAACAAGTGATTAAAACACCAAAATCTTCAAGTTTTGAGTCGATTTTTGGGATACAAGGCAACATTCATCTATCCTAAATCGATTTGGGCATGACTAGAAATTGAAGATTTCAAGCTTTCATTGGAGTTACTAAGCAAAGGAGTATGGCAAGAACAAAAGGTGGAAGCAAGGCACCCCAAAAGAAAAACCTTTCTAGGAGACAACAAGCTCTTCAAGACAAACAAGCATCAAAGGCATTGGTAGTTCATAATGCAAGGTTGGAGATTCAAGAACAAAATCCTCCTATGAAAGCTACTACTTCTACTACTCCGGTCATTGAACAACTAACCGATTATACGGAGGTAATTGTCACTTCCGACTCCCATAGAAAGAAATTTATTCTCTTTGCTAAGAAAACTATCTTGCCTACCAAGTTCATTTGTCAAGATACATTGTCGAAATTGGGTGTTCTTGAGCAAACAAAGACCTTTTTCGAGTCTATGGGATTGAGTAAATTGTTTGAAATGCAAGAATTGACTTACTCTTCCCTCACCTTAGAGTTTTTGAGCTCTTTGAAAGTCACATAGGTGGAGACCCGAACCATTATTGAGTTTCGACTTGAGAATGTTGATAGATGCTTGTCTTATGACGAAATTGGTAAGATATTTGGCCTTAGTGATAACCCTACTTTTACAAAGAAGCCTACCAAGTATGACCCCGCTCCTCTATGGAAAACCATTTCCGGAAAAGAATACACATCTTATCATGATTGTCGTGCTCTTTTAGTCCATCATCCGGGCATAAGAGTATGGCATAAGGTTGTTGGGCATACCTTGATAGCTAGGAAAGGTACAAATCATCTTACCGAACTTGATTTTTTTCTTCTTGAGTCGGCTTTGAACATTGGGAGAGAGTTCACCAAGCCATACAATGCTTTACGACTTTTGATTGATAGATGGCTTAATGTTGATTGTGGCAAAGAAGGCACGGCCTTTATTGTCAATGGAGGATTAGTGACTTATTTGGCTAAGCACTTTAATCGGCATTTCAACAAGAATAACACTTATACACCGATAAAAGGAGGTCATCTCATCGATTTACCCCTCATGGTTCAAAAGTTTAAATGGGTCAATAATGATACTCTTGACAACAAATTTGGGTGGTTGACAAATGAAGCTAAATCCTTCACATTGCTTAACAAAATTTGCCGCTTGAATGTTCATAGACCGAATTACCTTCTCCCACTCTCCGAAGAAACCGAATACATCATTCAACACCAAGGGGAAGAAGTTGCCGAGCCCTCCTCCTCCATTATCACCCCACCTTATCCATTTGCCTACCCCGAGTTCAAACCCGAAAATGCCAAAGCGGGAAACGACTACTTAACTCTATTGATGAAGGAAATGCATACACAAGCTTATGATGATAGAGTTGATGCTTACAAAGCACAATATCCGCCCCTTTACATCTTGTTAGGCAAGGACTTCTCGATCCATATTGTCCTTTGCCTAGTTGGGCGGATAAGGAGGTCTTCTTTCCTAGAACTTCTAGAGGTGGTAGACCGGGTGAACAGAAGATGGTTGTTGATGAGAGTGATGAGAAAGAAGGTGAAGATGAAGAAGTTCAAGAATAAAAGGAAAGTGAGGATGAACAGAAAAGTGAAAGTGAGAGTGCAAATGACTCCACATCCATGGAGGTTGATGATGCCTCAAGTGAGGAAGTTGTTGATGATGATGACACAATGGGTGAGGACTAGCAAACTCTTGGAGGATCCTACATTCTTACACATCCTTTATGATTTGTCTACTTCTCTTGTTTTTATTTTATCTTGATCATATTTGAGGAGTCCTAGCAACATTAGAGGACTAACACCTTGGTTTCATTGAGGCGTTCATTTTATTGTTCCCATTTTCAAAATCCAAAATGACAAATTTTAGTTTCATGCATTGCATTTTTGTGCATGAGCTCCCCAAAATTTTTGACATTAGAAATAGTGTCTATTTTGGTTTGGGGAAGTCTATGAATATGGATTGGGAGCTAATCTAAATTATGCTCTCCACCATAACAAAAACACATGCATCATGTCGTATAGTTTAGTTTAGTTTGCATTTAGTTTAGAAATCATGCATATTCATATAAATTGCATAATTTCCTATCGTATTGGCCATTGAGGACAATGTTCATACTAGTGTGGGGATGGCAAATTCTAACTTGACATTTAAACAAAAAAATTGAAAAAAAATTGAAAAATTTCGAAAAATCCATAAAAATTGAAAAATTAAAAAATCCAAAAACATGTTCATTTCCTATATAGTGTAGTCTTGTATATATTGTCTTGTATATATTGTGTTTGTTCATCCTTTTTCACATTGATTAACTGCGCCACATCCGAGACATGAGGATATTGAAGACCTCATGGTATGATCTTTCCAATCTCTTTTTTCCTCTTTATGTTAATGACTATGTGGCTTTATTTTGATTGATGCGGTATAAACAATGTGATTATAGGATTGCATTTAGATTATTTTGCATACTAGTTGGTAGAAGCATATGCATTAGGTTGTATAAATGTTAGTTGCATCATGGCATGTAGTTGCATTTAGGAAAAAATTTGTGAAACCGTCTATTTGGGAAGCTTGACAAGTGTATATAAGGCCCTTGTAGATACTTTTTTTCTTAAGACTTTGCTTGTTAGAATACTTGTAAAACACCCTAGGATGTGTCATACTAGTATCCTTTGACCCATGGATTAAGGCCTAGTCAAGAGTACCTTGCGGTGTGATAACTCCTTGGCTACCGTTTATTCCAAGGCGACCCTTGAAACCATGCAACCATCATCCATGTTCTACCATATTTTGTCATCAAAGGGAATGGGCACAAAAATTGTTCAAAAATTTGAGTTCAAGAAATGAAATGAAAAGTCAAAAAGTTTACAAATTGCATCAAATGAAAAGACGAATAATAAAAATGAAAACTCCTAATGCTTCAAATATACGCACCCTCACTACAAATGGGGTAGCTTTGAAAATGTTCAAAAAGAAATGCAAAGAAAAGTTGAAATTGTCAAGTATTGAAATGCCAAACATCAAAGAAATGGCAAAAAGAAAATGTTCTCAAATGTCAAATGCCACAAGAAATTGGGGGGAATAACCACAACAAAGCAAACTCCCATATGAAACTCAAATATTATTGATCCCTTTTTCATCGTATCCACTTTTGTGCATGGTAGAAAGGGGACGGCTCTTCTTCTTGTCTAGGCAAGAAGGGGAATTCCGTGATCCTCCAGTATTTCTAACATCATAGGGAGTCTACTCTTGACGAAAGCATTTAACGATTGAGGACAAAGGTACCCTAACTTGACACAACTTGGAAGTGATTTATTGGTATCCTTCTAGGCTTAGTATTTTGAAGAAACCATATCTATGATGGAATGTGTACCCTTAAAGTGCTTTCCCTTTAGATAATTTCCGCCACTTAGATGAGGAAAGTGGCTATTCTTTTGTAGATGCATCCATAACTTGATTTTGTGTGCTTTAATGCTTGGATGTGTCGCCATTGGGTAAGACCCACCTTGCCTTGCGAGAAGGCATCCTACCTCATGGTTGTCTTGTTGTGAGTTGAAGGGGCGGAGTGAGACCTACTAATTGTCTCATATCGGATATATTAATAGGTTAGTTTAAATAAGGGTCCTAGTTTTGTCACCTCTTTACTCTGGACGAGCAAAGGTTCGGTTTGGGGATATTTGATATGACCAATATTTAAGAATATTTAGTCCCCAAATTAGCCTCATTCCTATGCTTTTTAGTGCATAATTGGGTCATTTACTATCTTTAGTCTTTCGTTTTGTATATTCTTTGAGGTTTTGTTTCCTTGGTAGGAGAGGAGTGCAAACCTTGCATTTTCATGGCAAAATAGAGCTAAATTGATCGATTCTAATGACCAAGCATCAAAGTGAAGACAAGACTAGAAGGCCTATGTAAATAATGAAGTAGATGGGCAATAATGAGAAGATCTTTTCACCCCCAACAAGATCCTTGAGGATTGTTGGAAGAAGAAAAGAAAAGAAGCTTGCTGAGCTACAATCCGGACGTCGCAGCCACGAGACGAGCGTCCTCGCTGGCTACAATCCGAGCGTCTAGTAGCCAGTCCGCTCGTCCTAGTCCTCCATATTCCGAGCGTCGCATCTACCAGGCCGCTCGGATTCCTTCCCAGTGAAGCACGTCTCTCCCTTGGTCCGCTCGGGATGAGCATATTCTTTGAAGACTAGCGAAGCGGAGATGAGCATCTCCTTCGAGAGGAGCATTTCCTCAACTTTTCTTAAGGGTCTTAATCATCATTTAAGCCCTTGTAACCCTAATTTATGTACTTAATCCTTAGTATAAATACCCCATTGTACTAATTAGATTATCATGTTCTTCTTAGGCAATCTTAATCTCATTTTAATCTTGTAATCAACTTTTAATTAAGTATTAATACAAATCTCATTTCCTTAATTTCTCTATTGTTCATCATTTATTTTGGGTAATTGAAGATTATTTGGGGTTTATTTGGAGGATTGACAACCTTCCATCATTCATCAAGTACTTCTATTATTCTTTGCTTATTATTTTGGAATCATCATTAGGTATAATTCTCTTAATCCCTTTTTAATTATTGTTAATCATCTTCATTTATTTATCATGTTTTATATTGCTAGTATGATTGACAACCTTGTTAGCATGTTAAACTTGATAATGAGTGGGTAGTCATCTTAACTAGGGTTAATGGGGAATTAGGGGAAACCAACATGGGGATCGATTCATGCTTAATCTAATATACTTTCATAATTAATTTGCTTGCTTGTTGTGATTTCAACTTATGCACATGTTATGTTTGATGAAATACGAGCATATGAATCCTTGCATTTTTTACCCATCACTTATCTTTTCAATGAGACTTGTAACACATAAACCAAATCAAGTCTCATTAAACCATGCATATAGTCGGATAGGGAGGATTAAGTCCACTTGTAGATGTTGTAAAATCTAATCGATTCGCCTCCGGGACCCAAACCTTCCTAGGGATTGTAAGATATACACTAACTCGATCCCATCACAACAATAATTTCTTGCATCTAGTTGAAAACATGTTTGTATGATCAAATCCCATGAATCCCCTAAGAACCCATGACACCCTAATGCTTTTAATCAATCGTTTACACCTCATTTTCATCATATTTCTTGTTTATTTACATTGTTATTTAGTTTAGTGACCTTCTACCTCAACCCAAATTGTGACACCCTTAGACACGACCATTAGCAATCAAAAATCCTACATCAATACCCGTCCCTTGGTATCCAACCTTTACTTACCTCTTTACTAATAGTAGAGTAGTTTGTGAAGTTATAAATATTGTTTTGGTCTAGGTACTCCTAATGACAAGTAACCAAAAACGATAGTCCGACCAACCTCCCTCGGGCGCGGTGTTGGTGGATTGAAAATTAATCGGTGGTAAGTGTTGTAAAGTTGAGTAATCCTTTCGGAGAGGCTGGCTATAGCCTCCTCAACTTGTTGGAACATGGCAAGCATGGTTGCGGTGCTGAACACAAATACCTCATCCGAGGCATCCTTCTCCAAGGCATTCACCTCATCATCAATTGGTAAGATGAGGTGTGAGCAATCTAAGGTTGGCTCATCATCGGAGATAGCATGGATTCCCAAAGTTTTCTCTTGTTGTTTAGTTTTGTCGGTGGAGGCAAAGGTAATTCCCCTTCCTCGATCATGTCCTGAATGACGTGTTTGAGCTTGAAACAGGTTCTATGTCATGACCTTTCCCTCTGTGGTATTGGCAGTAGGCATTAGGATTACTGAAACAGGTCTTCTTAGCCTCATATGGATCCGGAGTGGGTCCGATCGGTTGTAGTTTCCCTTGGTCCATAAGCCTTTTTAGGGCACTTGCATAAGTTGACCTTAGGTCGGTGAACACTCTTTGAGGGCGCTCAGCTCTTTTGGTGGTTGGCTCAAGGAGGTTTACCTCGTCAATTTTGTTTGTTTGACCATAGGAGCGAGATCCAGTTGATGTAGATCCCTAGTAGCCTCTACCGGTGGTTTTGGCTAGGACACCCTTTCGGAAGTCATCTTCGATGTGGGTTCCAAGGATTTGTAGATCCTGGAATGTCTTGATGTTTTGGTATCTCAGTAAGTTGGCATATACCGGGCGGATATTGTTGACAAATTTCTATACCAAAGTTGACTCACTTGGCTTACTGACCAATTGAGTGCTTACTCTCCTCCAACGGGTTAGGAATTCCGTGAATCCCTCCTTATTATTTTGAGTGAGGACCTCGAGAGTATGGGTGTTGGCCTGAATCTCGACATTGTCGGCATACTGCTTAGCAAATTCAACTACGACCTCATCCCAGGTAGTGAGGTTCTTTGGGTCAAGGGAGTAGTACCATTGGCGAGGGATCGGTTCCAACGACGATGGAAATATCCGGGTGAAGAGTTCTTGTTTGACCCGCTTTATGGCCATGTAGTCTTTGAAGGCTCCGATGTAATTGAGTGGGTCCTCTACTCCCTTGAATTTGGGCACATCAGTCAATGTAAAGTTGTCGGGTAGTTGATCCCCAACGGGTTCAAATCTCCGGTTGTTCTCGAGGTTGATGTTGTTACCCCGGCCAAGAGTTATTCTTCTAAGAGTTTGAGCCATTTCTCAGTTTCAGTCAAGGGCGGAGTGTTGTGTTCTCCAGTTTTCTTGTTTTCCATGGTGTCGATACGGGCCTCAACACGGTTCGGGTGACCTTGAGAGCAGTGAGTAGGCTGGCTAGCTGAGCGTTGTAACATCTCTGTTGTTGTCGTTGTTGTTGGACGAAGTTGAAGATGGAGCCATGGCTCGGAAGCAGAAAAATGGCTCACATTACATCTCAATCCGACACGGTTCAAAGACTGAACACATATAACACAAAGGACGGAACAAAGATCAGACTCAACAAGACGAGGATGACCGTGTGTGGTACCTCGGTGCTTTCTCGATTTATAACGTGACGGTGTTGACCGGACTTTTGACTCGCCTCGAACGTAGTGGCGTGGCGCCGTTGGACGAGTGTCATGGTGAGACAACTCATAAGTAAAGATCCATAAGTACGTTTGCTCTGACTCGATAGACACGAGGCGGAATTGGAATGGTGGACTGAAGTTTTCGAAAATAGAGGTTTTCAAAAAGATTCGTTTGTCGCTTTATAGACGTCTTCCGAAGAATCGGTATCTCCGAAAGTCGGTCAGTTGCAGAGTTGTCTTAAGTTTGTTTTCAAAAGACGGTTTGAGTTTGAGTCGGCTCAAAAAACAATGTACTTTTTCCAGAGAATGTTTTTGAAATTCAAAATTATATGTTTTGAAATTCGAGTTTTGAAACGTTTGACAAGGTCTCGGGGACGGTGTAGGGTCCTCGGGATCTTAAAACTATCTCGAGAAAGGGGTGTGTGCCTTTCTAGGGTTTTGAAAGAGCCATTGTCGGCGCGAGACGAGTTCAAATCCGTGTCTTGATGCGACGATTATAACGGCGTAAAAAAGGTGTTTTTGAAATGGTTGTAGAAAACCGAGTTTGAAAATCGTTATTACGACGGCTTAGAAAGGCCTGTTGAAATGACTGTAGAAAACTAAGTTTGAAAATCGTCATTACGACGGCCTAGAAAGGCATGTTGAAATGATTGTAGATAACCGGGTTTGAAAATCGTCATTACGACGGCCTAGAAAGGCGTGTTGGAATGGTTGTAGAAAACCGGGTTTGAAAATCGTCATTACGACGGCCTAGAAAGGCGTGTTAAAATGGTTATAGACAACCGGTTTTGAAAATCGTCATTACGACGGCCTAGAAAGGCGTGTTGAAATGGTTATAGACAACTGGTTTTGAAAATCGTCATTACGACGTCCTAGAAAGGCGTATTGAAATGCAACGGTCGGCGAAAGACTGAGGTTTTTAAATGGCCATTATAACGGCACGAAAGGGTGTTTTCGAAAGTTGAAAATGACACAGAAGGACTTATGATCACATAACACATAAGCACTCGCAGTTTCATTATATTATGCATAATGTAGATACCTTATTTCTGCACCTCCCGCAAACCACCGGTGATGAGTGGGCCGCATGTTGTGTACACGGAACAATTTATGACAATTTGTAAGTTTATCGTCAAGTGATAACTGAAATACTTGTGTCTACCCCCTTGGTCGTCATCTACGCGCCGTTATGGTCATTTTGACAGTAATTAGAGTTTATTTGGATTCCGGGTAAAAAATTGTCTTCATTTTCTAATACACCGTTTAAAATGCCGAGTCAGAATGTTCTAGAATATTCCGGATATTTGTATTCCATAATTTTAATCTTTTCATCTTTTGGCAAAATATATCCCGAAATCTTATTTTAAACAATAAGAAAGTTGAGATCTACCGCAATTCCATAACAAGAACGCGGAAATCTTTCTTCCGCAGGAGGAAACCTCTAGGGAAATGACGCAGCACCTGCTGCGCCTCTTCCAAGAGTCGCAGTGGCTGCTGCGCCTCTTCCCCAGCTCTTTTCTGCGTGTTTTCAGATTTTTTTGAGATTTGTTTCCAAAGTTTCAGTCATACCATAATTCCTTCGTGTGATTAGTATAAATAGGGACCTTCGTTCCTCATATTTGTCACGCGAGTGTTCGCCCTTCTCTTCTCCCTTTGCATTCTAAGACCGCGCTCTAAGCTTATTGACGTCTACGTGCTTGATCAATTGACCACGTAAGCTCGGATACTTCTGAGTACCAGTCTAGTTGCATGACCGACCAATTTGACCAACTCCACTCATTAATCAAATCAATCTAATTCAAATCCTCTTACGAGGGCACTTTCATCATACATTCGAGTCGAGAAATCACTATCATTAACTTAGTTAATCTCGTTTCGTCAAACATGTAAGTCTCAGGGTGTAAATCCCATATTTTATTATTGTATTTTATTATTGCATAAATTAATGTTAGGTTTACGTTGAAAATATGCTTAAAACCGATTTATAAAACCCTTTATCAAACCTATTTTCACGGATTAACAGAACAAAGACGTCGAGAAGAAACGCAGCAACCGTTACGCCCGTTCGAAGAGTCGCAGCATCTGTTGCGCCTCTTCCTGAGGCTGATTCGGTTTCTGCCTTTCTTTTTCTTCCTTTGTTCTTTGTTGATTCGTCTCTTTTGTTCCGTCTTTTCTTATTTTTCTCATGTTCCATTCACCTAATAATTGTAACACATAGTTTATAATAATTTGCCGTCTTTAAATCCGACTTAAATCCCTTATAATCAATATTTGCGGGTTTTCGTCATTAAAATCAAACCCGGGTTTTAGAGATTCGATTTGTTCATATCAAGTCTCCGGAATTCGAATTTTGTACATATTTTCATCTGTTTATCACAACCTTTCTTTATAGTTTAACATAAATAAGCCTGATTAATTTATATTAATTTGTATTAATAACTTGTAATTAATCTCCAATTGGCTTTAGTCCGTTGTAATTCATTTTTTATCGCTTTTATGACCAATTCGCATGTAAATAACCTGTTAAATCACTTCTACTTGAGTCGAATATCAATAATAGATCATTAAATCACCAACGAACATTAATAATATGCAGTTCCGGCTTCACAGCTAGAACTCACCTCAGGAGCAGACGCAGTGACCACTACGCCTCTTCCAAGGGGCGCAGCATTGCTGCGCCTATTCCGGGGTTACTTCTGTCTCTGAACTTCCGTTCTTGCTTCGACCTAGTTTATTAGTTTATTTATTAATCGACTAGTAACCATAATATCACCACTAATCTGTCCGTTTTCTAACCCTAAATTATTTTCCTTTTCTTTTCTCAAAATATCCGTTTTTGGTATATCTTCAACATAAATCATTGAACCATCGTAATTATTGTACCTTTGTTATCGTTTGTTTGCTTTCACATGTAATCAACCTTAAAACCCTACTTCTACCCAATTGTATGCTAAATTACATGTTCACCGACATAGTTTAATTCACATGCTAGGATTATTCTATTGTTTGTTGCATTGCATGCATATAATCGACAACATATCGAGTATAGATAATTTCCCTAATCATTATAAGAGGCCGCTATCGAGGCAGGCGGGATTAGGTGTTCGATCAAAAGAGCTTCCTAATATGTACCCTCACTCCTTACTTCAGATCTCTATGAACATCCATGTTCATTTGCATCCACGAGAGTCATTCTAGACATAGAATGCTAAAGGTAACTAGTTCTTAGTGTTCATGTCATTACTTTGTGTCTTGACATGACGCGAAGTATTCGAACGGTTTCCAATTTTCCACAATAAATTGGTTGCGACTCCACAAATGCAAATGCTTGTTTTCCCAAACACCCCCATGGGCCCCTGTGTCCACCGTTTAGCGACTCCACTGGGGAGTAATACACTTACGTGTTGCCAAGGGTGAAACTTGAACAAGGTTAGGGAATAGTTTATATGAGACAGTTGTTGGTTTTCATTACTCGATCTTCTTAGATCGTTTTACTTGGCCTTCCTAGGCCCAACCCAACCCATTCGACCAATCGTCCCGTCTAGACGGTCTAAATTCTTATCTGGGCCTAAGGATGGATAGCGATTGACGTCAACCATACCATGATGCTTACTCATGTTTGTATCAAGGGCCTTCACTATTCGAGGGAATGGACTAGGAACCGACCTTACTCTTGTTTGTCACAGACCTCTCCACAGACCCTTGTTTGATTGCTCGGTATGGCAAACCGCCCTTCTAAGCCAAAACCCTTTAAATGCACTAAGCATACCGTTATAATGCATGTTTTAATGCTTGTATCATATGTAATCACCATTTTCAAAACAAAACCATGACGAATTTTGTAAAATCAAAAACCTTTTTTCAAAATGGAAATATTTTCGAAAAATGGCCCAAATTAGCGCAAAATGAGTCGAAACTCTATCCAAATATAGAGTCAAAATTCGGGCCTCAAAACCCATTTCATAACCTCACTTCAAGTCAACACTCCTACAACTACACTACAGTTTATTTGGATAAACATTTCAAAACTTTGTCTTTTCAAACCTCACTTGACACAAGTGGCACACTCCCACTCCACAATTCGAGTCTTTTCTTTGAGTAAGTGTGCTAGAGTGGTCGATCGTGTTTTGATTCATCGTTGATTTCTTATCCAGTTTCCAAAGATGCCTGAAACTAGTAACACAAGCGCCAGAGGTCAACCCCAAATGGTAATGATCAAATCCTAGCTGCGCTCGCTCGCCTTCAAACAACCCAAGACCAAGTTTATGATCGCCTCAACACAATCGAAGGCCGAATTGTTGCTGTAGAAACTAGACTACCTCCTGCAGAAGATGAAGTTCCTAGTGAATTTGTGCGTGATAACCTTCACCCTATGTTGGACAACCAGAAATCAACCCTCCAGTAGGTCTTACTGAAGCTGAAAAGCGACTCCAATATTTGGAGGAGCAACTAATGTACTTCATAGGAGATGATATCTATAGGGAAAACAATCGCAAGTATGAGGCCGTGAGCGCCAAGTTGCCAACCAACTTCAACATGACTGATATCCCAAAGTTCAAGGGACATGAAAACCCTTTGAACCACATTCGTGCTTTCAAAGACTACATGTCTATCAAAGGGATCAAACCTGAGATGTTTTTAAGGATCTTGCCTTCATCTCTCGACACCATTCCTAAGCAATGGTTCTATTCTCTAGAGCACAAGAATATTGCCACCTGGGATGACGTCGTAATCGAGTTTGCTAAGCAATACGCGGATAATGCTGAAATCCAAGTCAATATGCGCAATCTAGAGATCATTACCCAAAATGAGAAAGAAGGCTTCACCGACTTCCTAAGTAGGTGGAGGAAGACTAGCACACAACTTGTCGAGCGTCTGGATGAAGCTACCCTTGTGGATATGTTTGTAGATAACTTAAGACCTATTTATGCAAATCACTTGAGGTACCAAAACATTAAGACCTTCAAGATATGATCGAAGACGGTCGCCTACCCATACCTCCTGGAGGTAAGCCTAACAATACTCAGAATCCTATTGGAGTTCTGATGATTACAAATGAATAATCTATCTTAGATTGTTCACACCTCATTTCTCCAATCGAAGATGAGATCCATGCATTAGAATATGAGGGGAGTTATTCCACCATTTCTCCTACCATCACCGACTTTGTTGCATGGGCAAAGAGTGTGAGTAGACAAGTCTCGGAACTGGAAGATGTAGTAGCATCCCTCCACAATCCAAGCACCATACCTAAGGAGAGAATGCCACTAAATCTATCTCAAAATTCTACATTGCAAGAAGTGATAGCCGTGGTTGATAACCTAATCGATCAAATAATCCACTTAGAAGCTGAAATCATCAGGTTAAGAGAGCTTGTTACCGTCAATGGAGTATGGGCCGATGAAGATGACGATGAAGATGAATACCTCACTAAGCATTACCTAGTCAAGATTAGTGAGGACATAGTCAAAAATAGGGAAGACCAAGATATAGACCACCTAACTCGTTCAGGGTGTCCATATCAAAATGTTTCTCAAAATGGTCCTATAGCCAATGGTCCAATTACTAACACCAATATCGTCACACCAAATGATGGCAAAGATACATCTACTGACCACTTGCTAAAGCAATTACATAAGACAAAGGCTGATCTTTCAATCTGGCAACTAGTTGCAAGTTCATTCCCTCATCGCCAAGCTTTGTTGCAAGCCTTGGCTAAGTTAAACATGGCACACAACTCTAAACCTGATGACGTAGTCAGCTTGGTCTTCCAAGATTCAACTAAGCTAAGTAACCTAGTTACTTTCTCAGATGAGGATTTCCACCTTTCAGCGCTAGTCACAACCTGGCTCTATACATTACTATCATTTGCCTAAAGAAGAATGTGCCAATGACTTTGGTGGATGATGGCTCTGCAGTCAATGTCATACCATTAAAAAAAGCATATAAGTTGGGCATGAAAGAGTCAGATTGGACTCCTACTAACCAAGGTGTTCGCGCATACGACGGTACACGACGTAAAATGGTAGGACTAGTCAACCTCACCATAGCCACATGGTCGATTAAGCGAAAGGTTAACTTTCAAATAGTGGATATTGAAGCATCATTCAACATACTTCTGGGAAGGCCTTGGATTCATGCTTCCAAAGCAGTAACATCCACCTTCCACCAGAAAATCAAGATCCCACTAGATGGAAAAGTAGTGACGATCACTTCGTCACCTATAAAGGCAGTGATAGAAAAGACGTTAAGCAACCAATTAGTTACAGATCCAGTATACGGGCTTGGGGGCTTCCATAGCATAAACCTTGTAGAAAGTGAACTAGCACCTCTTTACTTCGATCCATATTCCAATTTAGTGGTCAACCACGTACCCAAGTCCCAGGGATACTTCCCGGGAATTCCACTGAATCCTACCCACGAAGAAACAGGCTCTAGAGATGCTCACGTAGTTTCGAAACCGTAAGAATGTGGGAATCCAAATGCGACTCTACCTCCCTACCCTAAATGGATACTTCATTAGAGAAGGGAGTCAGGAATACTTTCATGGGTTTCCCGAACCTTGGGACTATAAAGGAAGGCAACTAGCTAGAATCGAGATCTTTCACGATTGCTAATTTATTCCTTCAGAAACGATTCCTACCGTCAAGATCCGTCAAGCACCTTGCTTAAACGAACAGGATGTTAGCCTTTTGTTTAGAGAAGACCGATTTGTTAAAGCTGCACAGGACGAGATCATTTCCATGATACTACAGGATGACCATTTCAACCCTGCCGCGTTAATCACCGAAACCAGTTCAAATCAGCAAAAAGGATGGAGAAAGTCAATCAAATGGACAAACAATCAAGGAAGACTCTTCAAACTCACCACTGGAGAAGGAGAGATATTCAAAGGAGAACCCGAATATAACGAATTAAAGTCAGAGTCGGAGTCTAGTCAGAATCAGAGTCGGAGTCTAGAGAAGTCCCTAGAGAGTCTCCTCTTGTCGTCACTCCCAATCCCTTTGTTTCTCCTAGGATAGCATCGAGTAGTAACAGTAGCATGGGAAATGTCCCAACAGCTGTCCTTTTACCGCCACTGACCACTGAACAAATGGCTTCTTTGTTTCAACTCTTTTCAAAATTTAATATGAATAAATCAGATTCTGCTTACTCTTTGTGTTATTCTTAATGCAATTATATTTACGATGATAATGAGGATGATCCAGAGCCAGATTCAATCGCACTACCTCCTTACATAGCTAAAGAAATATTACAAGAGAGGGAAGGGGCACCGGTTATAGAGAACACTGAACCCATCAACGTAGGAACCGAACAAGAACCCCAAGAACTTAGGATAGGGACAAACTTAAGCCCAACCGAAAGGGCCAATTTCATAGACCTCCTTCACAAGTTCAAAGATGTTTTCGCTTGCTCCTACAAAGACATGCCAGGGATCAGCAGGGATATTGCAGAAAACAAAATTCCAATCAAACCAGGTTCCAAACCTGCAAAGCAGAAGATTCGTCGAATGAGGACAGAATGGGCTCTTAAAATCAAAGAAGAAGTCGATAAACAATTCAAAGCCGGGTTCATCAAAGTTTCTGAGTATTCAAACTGGGTGGCCAACATAGTACCCTTACCCAAAAAGGATGGACGAATCCGAGTTTGTGTTGATTTCAGACACTTAAACAAAGTGAGTCCCAAGGACGATTTTCCTCTACAACATATCGACATATTGGTAGATAATACAACAAATCACGCGTTATTGTCCTTCATGGACAGGTATGCAGGGTATAACCAGATCAAAATGGCCATAGAAGATATGCATAAGACTGCCTTTGTTCCTCAATGGGTCACCTATTGCTATACTGTTATGCCATTCGGGTTAATCAATGTTGGAGCTATATATCAACGCACTGCGACCACACCGCTACATGACATGATGCATAAAGAAGTAGAGGAGTACGTGGATGATATGATTGTCAAGTCCAAAGATAGGAAGGGGCATATTGATAACTTTGCAAATTCTTCCTGAGATTGCGAAAGTACAACATGAGACTCAATCCTCAGAAATGCGCATTCGGGGTAACATCAGGCAAGCTTCTGGGATATGTCGTCAGTCAACGGGGAACAGAGATCGATCATTCCAAAATCAAAGCTCTAATCGAAATGCCACAACCTCAGACAGAGAAAGAGGTTAGGGGATTCTTAGGCAAGGTGCAATATATAAGTCGATTCAAATCGAAACTTACCATGATCTGTGAACCCATTTTCAAAAAGCTCAAGAAAACAGATCATACCATATGGGATGAGGACTGTCAAAAGGCGTTTGACAAAATTAAGAAGATACTAGCCAAACCACCGGTGCTCATACCTCCTCAACGAGATCAACCTCTTAGTTTATATCTCACAGTGACCGAAACAGCCGTGGGGGCTCTGCTAGCACAAACCGTCGGAAAAGAAGAAAGAGATATCTACTACCTTAGTAAGAAGTTTTTGGAGTATGAATGCAAGTACACGCCTCTCGAAAAGACATGTCTCGCTCTTGTGTGGGCCACAAAGAAGCTACGCCATTACATACTTAGCTGCTCCATCAAGATGTACTCCAAAATAGACCCTATAAAATACCTCTTCGAAAAACCTGTTCTCAACAGACACTTGGCAAGAGGGACCTCAACGCTCTCAGAGTTCGATCTCAAATACGTACCTATGAAGGTTATAAAGGGGCGCGCCGTTGCCGAGTTCTTCGCGATAATCCCATTAACGACACCCAAGCAGTAGACACATAGTCATTCCCAGACAAGGATATACTACAAACCAATGTAGACTCTTAGGACCTTTATTTTAATGGAGCATCGAACCTTAGAGGATTTGGAATAGGAGTATTTTTCATTTCTCCTGAAGGTGAGCATACACCACTCTCTGTCAAACTCGACTTCGAGGTGACAAATAACGCAGCAGAATATAAGCTTGCCTCATTGGGCTACAAGCGGCAGTAAGTTTAGGCATCAAAAATCTTCGAGTTCACGGAGATTCATCCTTGATCATCAACCAAATTACGGGATCTTGGAAAATTCGAAGTGAAAGTCTAGCGCCATATCAGGCCATGGTAGATCAAGTTGCCCAGTTCTTCGATCAAGTAACCTATCTACACCTACCTCGAGAAGAAAATCAGTTTGCAGATGCTCTTGCAAAACTTGTATCTCTGATTAACATGCCAGACGACATGGTAGAAATACTTTTATGCATCGAACGACGGTCAGAACCAGTCTACCTGCACCAAATTACAGATGAAGAGGAAAACCCAGGGGAGCCTTGGTTTCAAGCCATTCTAAACTTCAAACTGAATGGTACATATCCACCAGATATAGATAAGAGAGGACAACGTGATATACGCCTACTAGCCTATTAGTATCTCCTTATGCAAGGAGAATAGTACAAAAGAACACCTCTTAGTGTAGTCTTATATTTCCTTGACCAATCACAGGCACAGGAAGTGATGGAAGAGATTCATGATGGAGAGTGTGGCCCTCACAGGAGTGGACCAATGATGGCAAAGAAAATTACGCATCTGGGATATTAACGAACCACAATGGAATCCGATTGCACCAAGTATGTCAGACATTGCCATAACTACCAAATCTTCGGGAATGTGCCACATGTCCCTCCTTCGCTACTCTACACCATGACATCTCCTTGGCCATTTTCCGCTTAGGGAATCAACATCATCAGGAAGATCACCCCAGCCGGAGCAGGAGGTCACTGTTTCATTTTGGTAACTATCGACTATTTCACCAAATGGGTCGAAGTGGCATCTTACGCTAGTCTCACAGCTAAAAACGTGGCAAAGTTCATACAAACCAATATCATCTGTCGATATGGTTGCCTACACTAAATCATCACTAACAATGGATCACATTTCCAGGTTGGGACTGAACAATTGCTAGCTAAGTACAAAATCGAGCACCACCATTCTTCGCCATACAGACCACAAACTAATGGCGCGGTAGAGGCGGCCAATAAGAATGTCGTCACAATCCTCAAGAAAATGATCGATAATTATCGCGATTGGCCCAGTAAGATTTCATTCGCCTTATGGGGTTATCGCACATGAAATAGGACGCCCACTAGGGCTACTCCTTTCTATTTAACTTACGACATAGAAGCTGTACAACCAGTTGAACTAGAAATCTCATCCTTACGCATTATACTCGAAAGTCAAATTCCATAAGCCGATTGGAAGAGACATAGGTGGTATGAAGAACTCATCCTCTTGGATGAACGAAGATTGCGCGCATTACATAATGTTCAAATATATCAGGCACGTATCAAACGAGCCTTTAACAAAAGGGTTAAGCCTAGAAACATCAAAGAAAGAGACTTAGTCCTCAAATCAGTTAGAGCTCTTCTACCTGTCGATCCACGAGGAAAGTTCAAACCCAACTGGGCCGGACCATTCTTGGTCAAATCCATACTCCCGGGCGGTGCGGTTAGGATCACAGACCTAGATGGAAATGAATTTGCTAATCCAACTAACCTCGACCAACTGAAATGATATTATGCTTAGCATAGGACAAAAAAGGTGCCTCGCGTAACACCCACGTGCCGCTCATGCGACACGAAATAAAAATGGCCCTCGGCCCGCTGAAAAAAAGCTTATGTCACCTTGCTCTTGCATTTTGACAATTCGTCATCCTCATATCATCAAATAAATTGAGTTGTCTTTTAGGAGTAAGTAAAGCTCATGCTCATTTTCTAATTCACTACAAGCTCTTGCTTAGAACAATTATTCTTTTACATTTACTCGAACTACACGTAAGGGTTTGATTTTATTTTATTAAATGAATACGTAGGCAATCCTTCACAGGATACAACCCATTAGTTTAAATGTAACTAGAAAGACATTTGCATTTGCATTTGAAATTCGACAAGAGTAATAAAAGAAAAATGACAACAGTTTCATAATTAATTAATCTTTTATTCATTCCTTCTATAAATAATAATAATACACCACATAATATAAAATGCTGAAAAATAAGTAGACTAGGATTCTAAAAACCCCACTATTTATTACAAATAAAAATAATAATAATAATAAATAATACTACGACTTAGGCTACTCTTCCAACTTTCTCTTGCCTTTGTCATCTTTATCATACTTCTTGTCTCGACCACGAGTCGGGCGCTCCTGTGCTATTTCAGACCTAATCACCAAAGGTCTCTCTTGGGGTCTAGCCTTACCAGTTCGATCAACCACCATCTCTGCGGCAGGAGCGGTCTTCGGTTCCTTCGACTTGTGAACGACTCGCAATCCGGCCTCTTCCCTCCCCCCCAGTCAAATACTTCTGGTTCTCCTTTGCTACCTCACGAATCTTGTAATCAACGGGCTCGCGCTTCCTCAACTTCTCGCGCTCCTCGGGAGTAGTAGCCTCCTCCATTGCAAGTATGAATCCGATAACCATAAGGAACCAACAGGAAAAAGTATAAACCACATGTTCCTCTGAGCCCACTTGAGGGCCCACTGTCGACGACTCTCGGTAGTAGGTGCCAATGCAGTCTGAGGAACGGTATCAAGTTTAGGAATCTTCTGCTTAAGGCCCACTTGCCTCATCAATCTCTCCGCGAAGATGCATATCATGAATTCCAAGCCAGGAATGCGTACTGACCGAGTAGGATCTACGGATGACACTCCAATGACTGACTTGAGATGCTACCATGGCATAATCCATCTGATCAAAGGACCACCTTCATTCTTCAACTTGTTCTCCCAATAGTTGCAAACTCGAGTGAAGTCCACCATATAGAGCCTAGTCCTCATCGCAATCGACTGAGCATGATATCCTGGCACATTAACTGGGGGCTCGATCACCCGTAGACGCTCCATGAGCCAAACCTACCAAGAAGACGGGAATTAATGTCCAACCAAAAAAATCAAAAAAAAAAAGAAAAAAGAAAAAAAAAAAGAAAGAAGAAAAAAAACAATTGGCATTATACATAGAGGTTCTTACCTGCAAAATCATAGGACTTCCCAAATAAGGAAGCTCGCGGTTGGCTTTTCTATTATCCTGCCCCAAAATGATCTCTCCTAGGCAAAGACACGCTGGGCTCTTGCGCAGCTCCATCTGTTCAACCAAGCTCAAGTAACGAGGATCCCCTCTCATTTCCTTATCAACATGCCCTCAGAGGACATAACCATGTAGTAGGCAAAACCCGAATCCCCTATGCCTCGCCACATAAGAGATAGAAGGATCTCCCCTGTTTATGAATCGATCAATAAAATCAAGCATACAGACTCCTTTTGAGGTCACAAGACTGTCAACCTCAGCTTTGGTCAGTACAACCAAATCTCTAAATTTGCTTTTGTACCTTGAGAGCTATAGGGTATGGAGGAGCATTTTCTGTATCCCATCCTCCAATTGCGACAATTTCCTCAGGAAAAGGACAGATATCACCTCCAGGGAAGGCAAACACATGGAAATTAGGGTCCCAATATTCGAGACAAGCATCCAAGAAAGGTTTCACAACCTTCACCAATTTAAGACGCAAGATTGACCCCAAATTGAAAGCACCCATGTCATGCTTCTCAACGTTTGTAAACACATTTGTCCACTCCTTGAGACGGTTTTCAAAGGCATCCATAACTTGTGAATTTTTTGATATGAAAATAGAAAAGTTTTTATGAAATAGACAGAAAAAGGATGGAGGAATTATGTAAATAAAAGCTCCCTCGACATCTCTATTTATACTAAAAGTCGTTTCCTAATTTCCGCCAGAACTGAATAACTGGGGAAATGGCGCAGGACCTGCTTCGCCTCTTCGAAGGGTCGCAGCTCGTGTTGCGCCTCTTCCTCAGAAGGATTTCCGTGATTTTTCCGGCTTGGATCTTTCCTAATTTCTTTTGGGTATAATTTCCTATTCCTATAGGTTATTATTTTGGTAATTCCGTCAAATTACCATATTTTATGATTCCTAATTTGCCAGACAAGTTTTTCGAGACGAAATCGACATTTTCGCCAACCAAGCACACTTACCCATTTCATTTTATTTTCTTTTTTAGGAGAATCATTTCACTCCCATTTCACATTTCATTTCAGACTTACACATTTCTTTTTAAGTCTATGTAAATTTCTTTTGCATTTCGCTCATTTTCGGGTAATATTATCACACTCGTTCATTTCTGGGCAATTTTTTGCAATTTTTTTAGATCATTCCTCTCATTTTGCACCAGTTTAAGCCATATGTACAATGTATATTTTACGTGTAAGTCTATGTAAATTTCGGCAGCATGACGGCATAAACCGTCATCTACCGAACCTGTTCTAAGCTAACCTGCAGGAACAAACAGACAACCTAGCAGCAAAGGCACTCAGGCCATCATATACACAACCAAAATGCTATATGTATATCAAACTGGAGGCTGTTGCCCAAAAAATGTCCAAAAGTCCAAAATGAAGTCCTAAATGTACAAAGTATATACAATACAGCCGATGACAACAAAAGAAAAGACAATTACTCCTGGTCATGACCACGCTCGGTGACCCTCGCCTCGAGAGCAGCGATCTCGGTGTCCCTAACCTCCAACTCCGTCAATAGGCGAGCTGTCTCCTCCTGGGACTGTGCCAGCTCCCGCTCCAGGTCGCGCTCCCTCTGCAAATGATAAATAAATGCCTCATTTCAATCATTTCAAACAAAATGCGAGAAATTTACAACAAAATTTAAAATAAAATAAATGAGAGGTTCATACCTGTCGTCCTCGGCCACCAGCAAGTGCCTCGATGGTTGTAGCTCCCGCTCCAGGTCGCGCTCCCACTACAAATGACAAATAAATGCCTCATTTCAATAATTTCAAACAAAATGCGAGAAATTTACAACAAAATTTAAAATAAAATAAATGAGAGGTTCATACTTGTCGGCCTCGGCCACCAGCAAGTGCCTCGATGGTTGTAGACCATAGCCGGTTGGCCACCCTCCACAGCACCACATACCAAGACGGCGCCACCCAATGAAATGAACAAATGTATTCTTATACAATAACAAAAGCCAACTGAATCTGGGGCTTACCCTCCTAACCAAGTGCTACCACTCCTCCAGGCCAACATCTGTCACCACATCGCCAAAGTCGCGAAGCTTGGAGATCGTCGTCATCCCCGCCGCGTCACTGTACTCAAGGGTCTCGGGGTAGGGTGGGGGCTCGACGCCCGCCTCCTTAATCTCTTGCAAAATCCAAATGAAGTCTTTATTTGATGATCATTCATCATTTTGTCAAAGTCAATTCAAAAAGGGAAAATTAAATACTTACCATGACCGGCCAGTATGCCAGAGTCTGGCGACCGAACAGAGAGTACTCTTCATCTGGAAGGAGAAGAGCCTCACCACCAACGTCTGCCAGGTCAGCCTCCCTCTCAGCGTCAGAAGGCTCCCTAACCATCGTCCGAGGAGGATCGTTGGGAACCGTGAAAGCATCACGATGCACTTACTAGTCAAGCGCTCGTCCAGATACCACACTGGACCCATGGATGTCCTCAGCAGCAACCGAATTGAGCTCCTAGGTCGAAGAACCTCTGCCATGAAAGGAGGGGCATCGGGGTACTCCATCCATGGCCTGGGCACCCACTAAGACAAGCAACCAAGGGGTCATTCTTATGATCACTTCTGAGAAGCAATGAATAAACAATGAAGGAAAAGTGATTAAAAATACTTACGTCACTCAGCTTCAGGGGATTCATGCCCCGTCGACAGACATCGTAGGAAGAGCACTAGCTCTTCCTACGACACATCACCCAAGCCCTCACAACTGGGTTAGCCCTCGGCTCGGCTCCGTCCTCTAGGGCGTGAAGCCCGGAAAGTAGGAGTACACCCACGCCTGCAAAGTAAGACAATCGATGATGATATTTCACGATTCGATAAAAAGAAGAAGTAATGAGTTTTCATGATACGAAATGAAGGTACATACCTCCAACAGCAGTCTAGGACCGACAGATCAGGAGAAGTCCCTTCTCCAGCAGCTCAGCACGGACCATGGCCCTCATGTAGCGTGTGAGGAACGCAAAGCCGGGAGTGACCCAGTCCCAACGACCTAGGTCACTCAGGTCGGAAAGGAAGGGAAGAAGCTTCGTCGACAGCCTCTCCCCCTTGTCTCCAAGGTAAAGTGAAGACAACAACCACCCGAGCCACAGACAAGCTCTCTGCTCCGCACTACAAGCAGGAGGAGCCACCTCCCTCCCATCCACCGTCACCAACGCCGAGGTCTTACCCTCAAAGTAATCCTTGGCGTAAGTTCTCAGCACTAGCCCAGGAACCGCAGCAGCACTCGCCAGGTTCCAACCAATCAGCTTCCTGGCCTCAGCCGAATCCACCCTCATGGCCGTCGACGGCCACACCACAGCATCCTCTCCACACGGCAGACCAGAAATCATGTCGTAGTCCTCCAACGTGACCCCAACCTCACCAAAAGTCATGTGAAAGGTCGAGGTCGTGTCCCAGTACCGATCAAGAAAGGCTCAAATCAGGCAAAGGTTAGCCCGAAGCTTCCTTTCCTTGATCTCCCTCCATGCTCCCACCAAGGCTCCGAAATCTCCTAGCTCGATGTTGGCCCACTTCAGGACCTCCTCCTCAGCAGCCTCCTCCTCAAAGACCTCCTCGAACACCTCCTTAAAAGCAAGAAAAGGATCGAAGTCGGTGTCCACGTCCATGGGAGCCCTCCTCTACGTAGAAGCCATGTCACCTGCAAAATTAGAGTAAATTAGACCGCGTCAAATGACGACGAGCCTCGGTGAAGTTGATTTCAAGCCTTTCAATCCCCGAATATGGCCTTATCCCGCCATCTTTGGCCATTTCTTTCGAAACCCGACCGCTCATGTGGTAAAGTGGGTAAACTCAAGTCCAAGTTCGAGCCTAATCATATGATTGAGTCGAAATTTCGGCAGCATTTCGCTGTAACGGCAATTATGCCCTATAAAAGTGTCCTGAAAAGGCCGTCACAAATCAAAAATCTGAGATGGTAGGAAGTTTACCCATCACACAAGTGTTCCAAATACCAAATTTTATCATAAATGGTCAATCCAAAGGCCATTGTCGAAGCGATTTTCAAAACAGCCGAGAAACCGTCTCAACTTTACTCAAATGCTCAATGCTCAATGAAAATTCAAAAAGAACACATGGTTATGTTCCTAACACTACCAATTATCCATTTCTAATGTCAATATCGCAAGGCAAATCCATTTGAGGGAAAAGCCCCAAATTTTCGAATTATTTGGGTTTAAAACCCTAATTTTTTTTCTATCCAAATCAAACAAAATACGTATGTTAAAGCAATAATGAGATACATACCTCGATTAGTCATCATTAGTGGAAGGTTTTGAACAAATTTTGGTGGAATATCGTTGGAATTTGAGAGAGTTTAGAGAGAATTTGTGTTTTGTTATTATGAAGAAACACGGGTTCTGTCAAGGTTTTACTCAGACAGGTAGGAACCCGGGAAAGGATGCAGCAGGTGTTGCGCCTCTTCCAAGAGTCGCAGCTCTTGCTGCGCCTTTTCCTCAGCTTCCCTCCAATTCGATTTTCAAAAATACGTTACAAGTTCGTTATTCGTGGGCCCATCTTTGGTGAGCCTCTTCTCCAACACCATATATCATGCATTTAGTCCGTTTGATATTTATTCTTTGTCCGGACCCGTATCTCCAAGCACACTGTGAATTATCGCAGTACTTTATCAAGACTTCGCTTGCAACAACGAGCAGATTTTCTTCGACGGTGTTTCGACACACCTCAAATATTTTCCCAGCGAGAGTTCATGACAGCCGATTGTACTTCTCGAGATATGGAGCTCGCTTGAGACCGACGCAAGCAGATTCCCCCAGCAGTTTCTATCAACGTCCTGCTGCCTTCAATATTATATTATACTTTGTTCCATCCGGATGTTCTCATGCCAGCTCTCTTGTAGGTTCCCAGACTATCCATGTTCCCGCACCTAGCCTTCACCGATAGATCGCACTCCTTTAAAATCGCCTTTTTCCGGGTTCATACGCCCAAAACCACGGTTACCCTTAGGCCACCTTCTCGCTGATCTTTTCATTTAGGGTCTCACACCCCTAGTACAACCTTTATATATATTTTAGGTCCTAACCTTAGATCTTACGCTTAACCTTAGCTCCTACGCACCTCTGGAGACATCTCGAGAAAGAAGTCTCAGGTATGGTTTCTTCTTATGGCTGGCGAGCTTCTTTACGTAGTCTAATGGACTTTAAACGACCCTCCCGATAGTCGACAGACTCTAAAATGTTCCCGACAACAGGTCCTTGGCTCAGACCCCTTGAGCCTCCTCGGGTCGCCATAGTCTTCAGGTTGTAATCTTCGATTGACCTGATGGCTATACTTTGACTTTCGCCTTGTCCAAGTCTCAGTCAAAGTGGGGGCTCTGTAGATACCTCATTCCTGCACCTCCCACAAACCATCCGGTGATGATTTGGCCGCATGTTTGGTACACGGAATGATTTATGACAATTCATAAGTTTATCATCAAGTGATAGCTCAAATACTTGTGTCTACCCCTTGGTTGTCATCTACGCGCCGTTACGGTCGTTTTGACAGTAATTAGAGTTCATTTGGATTCTGGGTCAAAAATTGTCTTCATTTTCTAATTTAATAAATCGTTTAAAATGCCGAGTCGGAATGTTTTGGAATATTCCAGATATTTCTATTCCATAATTTTAATCTTTTCATCTTTTGGCAAAATATATCCCGAAATCTGTTTTTAAACAATAAGGAAGATGAGATCTACCGCAATTCCATAACAGAAACGCGGAAATCTTTCTTCCGCAGGAGGAAACCTCTTGGGAAAGGACGCAGCACCTGCTGCGCCTCTTCCAAGAGTCGCAGTGGCTACAGTGCCTCTTCCCCAGCTCTTTTCTGCGCGTTTTCAGATCTTTTCAAGATTTGTTTCCAAAGTTTCAGTCATTGATGTGACCATAATTGGCGCATTTTTAGCCCCCGAAGTGTTTCCATGCTTTTTAGTGCCTATTTGGGTCATTTCTTATCTTTAGTTCTTTGTTTTGCATATTCTTTGAGATTTTGATCCCTTGGTAGGAAAGGAGTAAGAATCTTGCATTTTCATGGCAAAACGAGGCTAAATTGATCGTATTCAATGACCAAGCATCAAGGAGAGACAAGACTAGAAGGCCTTTGTACATAGCATAGTAGAAGAGCATTGTTGAGAAAGGATCCTTGAGTCCCCAAGGAAATCCCCAAGGAATTCATGAAGAAAAGGGAAGAAAAGAAGAAGAATTGACGCCGCTGCACAATCCGAACGGATTGTACACAATCCGCCCGTCCGTCCAAGCCCAATCCGAGCGTCCCTCAAAGGAATCCGCTCGGATTCCCCTCGCCAATCCGAGCGTCTTGCCCAAGGATCCGCTCGATTCTCACCAGATCCGGCCGTCCCGACTCCCATCCGCACGGATTTCAAGACAAAGACGTTTTCATTCTTCAAGCTACGATTAGAGAAGCCCTTCTCTCGAAAATACCGAGTCTCCTTGCTCAACTTAAAAGTGTAATTACTAGTTTAGCCCTTAGTTAACCCTAATGCATCCTCCCTAATTTTCACTATAAATACCCCATTAGGCTAATTAGAGGAGCATGTTCTTCTTATCAATAATTAGGGTAGTTAATATCAATCAAATCTCTCTTTAATATTGTAATCAAGTATTAATCAAGTTTTAATCCAAGTTTTAGTTCTTTAATCTCTCTCTTGTTCTTACTTTATTTTGGGTAATTGAAGATTATTTGGGTTATTTTGGGAGATTGACAACCTCTCAATCTAGGATTCAAGTACTTCTATTATTCTTTGCTTTATTATTGGAATCATTAGTAGGTATAATCTCTTAATCCCTTTTTAATTATTGCTAATTACTTTCATTTATTCATCATGTTTCATTATGTTAGTATGATTGACAACCTTTCTAGCATGTTAAATATGATAATGAGTGAGTAGTCTCTTAGCTAGGGTTTAATGGGTGACTAGGGGAAACCAACATGGGGAATGATTCATGCTTAAATCAATATGCTTTCATATCTTATTTGCTTGCTTGTTTTGATCTTAATACATGCACATGTTATATTTGATGAAATGCTAAGCCTATGAATCCTTCCATTTACTATCATCTTCTATCCTTTCAACTTGACTTGTAAGACATAACCCAACTCGAGTCTTGTTAGACCATGCATGTTGTTAAGTAGGGAAGACTAAGTCGACTTGTAGGTGTTGTACAATCTAATCGATTCGGCTCCGGGACCCAAACTTTCCTAGGATTGTAAGATATAACCCAACCCAACTCAATCCATCACAACAATAATTGCTTGCTTATAATTTGAGAACATGTTTGTATGATCATATCCCATGATTCCCTTATGAACCCATGACACCCTAGTGCCTTTAATCAATTGTTTACACCCCTTATTTTATTCATCTTGCTAGTTTATTTTCATTGCTATTTTAGTTTAGTAACCTTCTACATCAACCCAATTTGTGACACCCCTTAGACACTACTAGTTACAATAGAATTCTCATTTCAATACCCGTCCCTTGGGATCCGACCTTTACTTGCCTCTTTACTAATTGTAGAGTTGTTTGTGAAGTATAAATTGTGTTTTGTATCGACCATTGACCAACGACCACATATGCTTAATTGTGAACACGAAATGGACCCGATCAAAAATGGCGCTGTTCTTGGGATGGTGTTTAATTGATTTAAGATTTCTTTTATTGTTTTTAGTTGTGTCTTTTTCACCTTGGGGAAGTAAAACTCCTCAAGGTTTGTTCTAATTGTTTTTGAGTTGTTTGATATTTTGCATGTCTAGAAGGTTACAAAGAGATTTGTTACCTTTTGACCGTGAAATCGAAAGAACCTTGACGAATAATAGGAGACTTGTTAGGAGGAATTTGGGAGGTGTTGGTGAAGTTGTTCAACTCACTAGTGAGTTTGTCAATCCTTTCGCAATAGAAGGAGAAGAAAACCCATTAAACAATACCACATAAAATCCACCTACAATGCCTAAATTCTCGTCACACTCTATACCCACCGAGGAGGATTTATCAAATGGTACTCCTACACCACAACATCTTACCGGAAACTTTATTGCCAAGTCCGCCTTCATCCAACTAGTTGAGAGGAGCCAATTCGGGGGAATGCCTAGTGAGGACCCTCATTCTCATATGGAAACCTTTTGCGATTATTGTGAAGCTATCTCTCAAACGGGCGTGACTCAAGACCAAATAAGATGGGTCTTATTTCCTTTTTCGTTAATCGGCACCGCAAAGCAATGGTTGAAGGGCCTTGATAAGGCCACCCTTGGAATAGATTCTTGGAAGAAGTTGGCTCTGGCTTTCTACAAAAAATTCTACCCACCGGAAAAGACTAACATGCTAAGAGCTCAAATTACGGGTTTTAAGCAAAGGGATGAAGAATCTTTGTATGAAGCTTGGGAGCGGTTCAAAGGTATTTGTCGCTCATGTCCTCACCATGGACTTAGCGAATGGTTTTTAGTGCAACAATTTTGGAATGGTTTATATGAAGATTCAAGGAACATTCTCAATATGGGATCAAATGGAATGTTCACCGAAGTTGATGACAATCAAACATGGAACAAGATTGAGGAAATGGCGGTCCATAATTCACAATATAGTAGACCTCGCAAGGCTACTAGAGGAGGAAAGTATGAAGTGGACTCCGTTACTCAATTGAGTGCTCAACTTAGTGCTCACATTGACACAATCAACTTGAAGTTTGAACAAGCTATGGCTAGACTTGAGGAAAACTCAAAATCATCAAAGCATCATGTCAATGCCATGACGGCATCCTCATCAATCCCAAGCGGGATATGTGAGAATTGTGGAACCTTGGGTCATGACTCAAGTGAATGTAGGGGAACAACCGAACAAGTTAATGCTTTCCAAGCTTACAAAAGTGGTACCCCTTATTCAAATTTTTACAATGAAAACACCAAGTTCCATCCAAATCTCTCATACAAAAGCCAAAATGTTCAAAACCCTCAAACAACATACACTCCACCACCCATGAGAAATCAAAATCAAAGACCCTTTTACAATCAAAACCAAGGCTACCAAAATCAAAATCCATACAATCACCAAAATGACCAAGGTTTTGATGTCCAAAAAGCGGTCCTCCAAATGCAAAAGAACCAACAAGAATTTTTCACTCAAATGCAAAAAGATAGCCAAGCAAAAGACACCACCATCAACAACATTCTAGCTCACACCAAGATGTTGGAAACACAATTGACTCAACTACCATCTTCAAGCTCACAAAGACAAAAGGGGCAATTACCACCTCAAAGTAATCCCCCTAGACATGAAACGGTTAGTGCCATTCACTTGAGAAGTGGTACAAGATATGAGGCACCGAAGAAGCAAGTTGAGGATGAAGTTGTGAAAGCTAGTGAAAAGGAAGAAATTGTGCAAGGCCCCAAAGAAGGGGAATCATCAAAAGAAGAAAGTTCAAAGAAAAATGAAGACAAAGCCAAAGAGAAGGAGCCCATTGTGATTAGACTTCCTTTTCCAAGTCGTCAAGCCAAGCCCAAATTTGATGATCAACTTGGAAAGTTCATGGAGATTGTGAAGAACTTAGAAGTCTCAATTCCTTTCACGGAATTAATCAATCACGTTCCGGCCTATGCAAAGTACATGAAAGATATCCTCACAAAGAAGAAGTCGATCCGGAAACTTGAGACTATCGCCTTTACTAAGGTGAGTAGTGCAATACTTCAAGGGAGTTCACCTCCAAAGTTAAAGGATCCGGGAAGCTTCTCAATACCGTGTACCATTGGCGACACGACGATCAACAAAGCCTTATGTGATCTAGGGGCTAGTGTGAGTGTCATGCCGTACTCGGTGAGTAAAAGGTTGGGAATGGGAGAGCTTAAATGCACCAATATCACACTTCAAATGGCCGATAGATCGACGAAGACACCATTAGGGATATGGGAAGATGTCCCCGTGCGAATTGGGAAGTTTTTCATCCCGGTGGACTTTGTCATTGTTGATATGGAGGAAGATTCCAACATTCCAATCATCTTAGGAAGACCTTTCCTACACACCGCGGGTGCGGTGATTGATGTGAAACATGGAGAGCTCACTCTAGAAGTGGGAGATGAAAGCATAACTTTTAATCTTGACAAGACCATGAGAGCTCCTCGTTTGCATGAGCCATGTTTCATGATTGACCATTATAGCCGAAAAGATGAAAGGAAGAAATCGGAACTCCAATGGAGGAAGAAAATTGAAGATGCTCCATTCAAAGAGCAAGTGAATTGTGACAAGGAGAGCTTGCAAAGCTCATCAAAATCAACCAAGGAAGAAGAGGATGGCCTCATTGGCCAAGAGAAGAAATTGGGAGAATTGTCTCCATCTAAGCAAGAGATTTTCAATGATCAACTCAATGAAGTTTGTGGTCTTTGGGACGACGAATTTGAAGGGATCTTTAATCCCTACATTGGGCATGCCATCGATCATGATCAACAACAAGGGCCACGGTCTATTGAGGACCTCTACCACAACAATGAACAAGCTTTTGATTACTTCTTCAAGGTGTTGAGCAACATCAACAACACCTTGAACATGCCCCCTTGACATCTCATCAAGAATGAGAGTTTGGTGGAGTCCTCCCTAAACCACCACTTGTAAATATTTCTAACTCCCTAACTTACATTTAATTTTTTTTTGTATTGCATTTTTGTCATTTTTGGATTTTTATTTACTTTGATCAAAATAATTGTCATGAAAAGAGAGAAGTGAGGGAGGGACTAACGATTTCAATTGATGTGTAGTGCTTTACCTTAGTGAGGGGATGGCAATTGCCTAGGCTATTCATGCCTTAGTAGTGCCCCCACAATGAAGAACACAAGATTTGAAAGAAAGAAAGAAAGAATGATAAGGGAATGCGTTTGTGCACGGATGGAACTGAATCCGTGTACACAAGGACCAATCCGAGCGGATTCCTGAGAATCCGCCCGTCTGAAGAAGATCCAAGCGTCCTGCTGAGAAGACGCCCGTCTTGGGCTGTGCTGAAATTGCAATTTTCTTGACTGTCAAAGAATCCGAGCGGATTTCTGGAAAGACGCCCGTCTCATAGAATCCGTCCGTCTTTTGGAGAAGACGCCCGTCTTTGCAGCTGAGAAAAACAAAGAAAAATCTCTGGACTTGAATCCGTCCGTCCTGCACGAAATCCGCCCGTCCCATCACAGAAGAATCCGAGCGGATTCCCCAGAATCCGCCCGTCTCTAGGAGGGATTTTGAAAATTTTGAAGCTGTAGAATCCGCACGGATTGCGCCCAATCCGCACGGATTGTCCCTGCGTCTTGAAAAATCTCGACTTCTTTATAACCCATCCAACCTTCATTCATTCATTCATTCATTCATAAACACTACCCACAACATCAAAACCCTCATCCTCTCCATCTCAAAAACAAAAACCCTCAACAAAACTCACCAAAATCAAATCAACCCATCCTTCAAACAACAAATCAATCACTCCATCTTCAATAACAATCAAAACCAAGCACAAAATCTTCACCTTTGAGTCGATTTTTGTTCTCATAAAGGCAAAGCCTTTCACCTTCAAATCGATTTGGGCATTCTACAAATTGAAGATTTTTGATTCTTTTCTTGGTTAGTTCATCAAATGGCAAGAACAAAGGGAGCAACAAGAGCAACAAAGGCAACAAAGGCACCAAAAGCAAAGGCTCTCTCTCAAAGGCAAAAAGCTCTACAAACAAAGAAAGCTTTGGCAATGGTGGTAGCAACACCAAGCTTGGAAGTGCAACAACAACAACAAATTTCTATGGGAGCATCACCTTCTACTCCGGTAATTGATCAACTCTTGCATTATCCGGAGGTAACTTTCATTTCCGATACCCATAGAAATACATTTGTCAAGTTTGCTATGAAACAAATTCAATCCACCAAATTCATATGTAAAGATGCTTTGGAGAAATTGGGTGTTCTTGAACAAACAAAAGCCTTTTTAAATGCCATGGGTTTGAAGAAATTGTTTGAAATGAAGGAAGTAACATACCCCTCCCTTGTCTTGGAATTCTTAAGTTCTTTAAAAGTGACAAAAGTAGAGAATAGGGAAAATATTGAGTTTCGTCTAGCTAACACTAGTAGACGCATTACCTTTCCGGAATTGGGTGAAATTTTGGGTCTTAGTGATGAAGAGAAATATTATAAGCAATATGGGAAGTATGATCCCGAGCCTCTTTGGGAGGCAATCTCCGGGAAGAAATTTGAAGATTTTCATGCTTGTCGTGCTCTTTTGGTCCATCATCCGGGCATAAGAGTATGGCACAAAGTTGTGGGAAATACCGCTAGGAAAGACACCAATCATTTCACAGGACTCGATTTTATTCTCCTTGAATCGACTTTGAATATTGGAAGAATCCATACCAAGCCTTATAATTCTTTGAGGCTATTGGTTGATAGATGGCTCCATGTAGATAGTGGGAAGAAGGGTACAACCGTTATTGTTAATGGCGGCCTAGTCACGGTCCTAGCCAAGCACTTTGATCCTAATTTCAATAAGGATAGCAAGTACAAGGCTAAGGAAGGTGGTCATCTTATTGATATGTCCATCATGATTAACAAGTTCAAGTGGGTTGCTCACAATCCCCTTGACACCAAGTATGGGTGGCTTACTAGTGAGGCTCGATCATTCACTTTACCCGCGAAGATTTGTCGTCTAAGTGTCCACCGGACCAACTATTTACTTCCCCTATACGAAGAAGCCGAATACATCATTCAACAACAAAAGGGTGATCATGAAGCTCCCTCCTCTTCCATTGTTATACCGCCTTACCCCTTTGTGTATGAAGAGTTCAAACCGCAAGGAGTTGAAATTGGGAAAGACTATGTCACTCTTCTTATGCAAGCCATGCACAAGCAAGCTTATGAAGATCGGAAGAATGCTTATTTGGCTCAATATCCTCCCCTCTTACATCTAGCTAGGCAAGGACTCCTTGATCCATCTTGTCCTTTGCCTAGTTGGGCGGATAGAGAAGCCTTATTTCCGGGTGCATCTAGGGACGTGGTGGAAGACAATGAGGTTGTTGGAAATGGTGAAGAAATTGATGATAATATTGAGGAAGAAGCAAGTGGAGATGAAGAAAGAGATGGTGAAGATGGTGAAGATGATGATGAACAAGAAAATGAAGAAAGTGCCAAGGAAAGTGGCAATGTGACCGCTTCTCATGAGGGGAGTGGTGATGATGATAGCATGATGGAAGACTAGCCTTGGAGACTCCTACACTCCCATGGTTTGTCTATATCTCTTTGTATTTTATTTCATTTTGATCATTGTTAGTTTAGTCCTAGCAACATCAAAGGACTCACACCTCGGTTCCATTGAGGTGTTCTTTATTGTTCCCATTTTTGAAAATCCAAAATGACAATCTAGTTTCATGCATAGCATAGTGTGTGCATGAACTATACCCATCCTTGACATTAGCAATAGTGTCTTATTTGGTTTGGGGAAGTTAATGCATACACAACGGGAGGTAATCTAAATTATCCTCTCCGTCATAACAAAAACCATGCATCATGTAGTATAGCTTAGTGTAAAATTGCATTTAGTATAGAAATCATGCATCATTTTTGCATAATTTCCATCATTTTGGCCATTGAGGACAATGCCCATATTAGTGTGGGGATGGGAATTCTAACACTTAACTTTTATTCAAAAAACCCATAAAAATTGAAAAACCCATAAAAATTGAAAAATTTCAAAAAAAAAAAATCATAAAAATTTGAAAATTGAAAAACCAAAAACAAGTTCATTTCCTTTGTATATATTGTCTTGTATATATTGTGTTTGTTTATCCTTGTTCACTTTGATTGACTATGCCACATCCGAGACATGAGGATATTGAAGACCGCATGGTATGATCTTTCCAATCTCCTTTTTCCTCTTTATGTTAATGACTATGTGGCTTTATTTTGATTGATGCGGTAAAAACAATGTGAACTTAGGACTTGCATTTAGTTTATATGGCATATTAGTTGGTAGAATCATTTGCATTAGGATGTGTATATGCTAGTTGCATCATGGCATGTAGTTTGCATGTTAGAAAAAATTTTGTGAAACCGTCTACTTGGGAAGCTTGGCAAGTGTATATAGGCCCTAGTAGATGCTTTTTCTTCTTAAGACTTTGCTTGTTAGAATACTTGTAAAACACCCTAGGATGTGTCATGCTAGTATCCTTTGACCCATGGATTAAGGCCTAGTCAAGAGTACCTTGTGGTGTGATAACTCCTTGGCTACCGTTTATTCCAAGGTGACCCTTGAAACCATGCATACTTCCATCATTCATCCATGTTCTACCATACATTTTTGTCATCAAAGGGAATGGGCACAAAAAGAAATTAATTTGAGTTCAAAGAAATGAAAAGTGAAAGAAAGTTTGCAAAAATGCATCAAATGAAAAGAGGAGCAAGAATAGAACTCCTAAGCTTCAAATACAAGGCACCCTCGTTACTAATTGGGGTGACTTTGAAAATGTTCAAAAAGAAAATGCAAAAAGTTGAAAAGTTGTCAAGTGTTGAAAAGCCAAAAATCAAAAAGAAATGGCAAGAAAGTGTTCTCAAATGTTATATGCCACATGAAATTGGGGGGAAAAACAAAAACAAAAGCAAACTCCCAAAATGAAACTCAAATATCTATCGATCCCTTTATCCATCGTATCCATTTTTGTGCATGGTAGAGAGGGGACGACCCTTCTTCTTGTCTAGGCAAGAGGGGGAATTCCGCGATCCTCCAGTGTTTCTAACACCATAGGGAGTCTACTCTTGACAAAAGCATTTAACGATTGAGGACAAAGGTACCCTAGCTTGACACCTTTTGGAGGTGATTTATTGGTATCCTTCTAGGCCTAGTAGTTTGAACAAATTGCATCTATGAAGGATTTTGTACCCTTGAATTGCTTCCCTTGTAGATAATTTCCGCCACTTAGATGAGGAAAGTGGCTATTCTTTTGTAGATGCATCCATTACTTGATTTTGTGTGTTTAATGTTTGGATGTGTCGCCATTTTGGCAAGACCCACCTTGCCTTGCAAGAAGGCATCCTACCTCATGGTTGTCTTGTTGTGAGTTGAAGGGGCGGAGTGAGACCCGCTAATTGTCTCATATCGGCTATTATTATTAGGTTAGGTTAGTATTGGTCCTAGTCTTTGTCACCTCTTTACTCGGGACGAGGAAAGGTTCGGTTTGGGGATATTTGATGTGACCATAATTGGCGCATTTTTAGCCCCCGAATTACCATTGTTTCCATGCTTTTTAGTGCCTATTTGGGTCATTTCTTATCTTTAGTTCTTTGTTTTGCATATTCTTTGAGATTTTGATCCCTTGGTAGGAAAGGAGTAAGAATCTTGCATTTTCATGGCAAAACGAGGCTAAATTGATCGTTGATACGCGCAGTTCATTGTGCAGTCAGTTTCTTCAAGCCTTGAAAGAAAGAAGCCCTTCCTTCGAAATCTGGGCGTCTCCTGCTCGATCTAAAAGTGTATTCTTAATTTAGTATATGACTACTTCCGTGCATACTAATTTCCATATAAATACCCCGTTAGTGCAATTGAAGATGGGGTTCTTCTTATAAATTATTAGAGTGATTAATATCAATCAGATCTCTCTTTTTGGTTGCATAATCAGCGTTAATCGAGTTTTGTCTGAGTTTATTTCCTTAATCTCTCTTTTGTTCATCCTTTATTTTGGATAATTAAATTATTTAGGTTATTATTGGGAGACAATGACCTCACGATCAAGCGTGAGTACTTCTTTTGTTACTTTTTTGCTTTATTATTGGAATCATTAGTAGGTATAATTCTCTTAATCCCTTGCAATTATTATTAATTACTTTCATTTGTTCATCATGTTTCATTTTGTTGGTATGATTGACAACCTTCTTACTTTATAATCGACATGATAATGAGTAAGGAGTAATATTGACTTTATTAGGAGTTAATGGGTAATTAGGAAGCTTGACGCAGAATAATTCATGCTTAAATTAATACTTTCATAGTTTTTATTTGTGATACGTGTCATTTTTATGTGATGTTTACATCTCTTACCATGCGTTTGAGCTGATTGCTCTTCCTATATATTCTCTCTTTTTCCTCTACTTTTCGTGCTTTTTGTGTACTTTATGCGAAATGTGAAGGGTGAAAGAATCAGCCGTCAAGTCCGAAGATGGTACGTGTAAATGGCGTGAAGAAATTGCTTAAAGAACCGACCGAATACGCGATCAGGCGAAAAACCAGTGCTGAAGAATAAAAAAGAAGTCGAAGTAGCGACTAATCAAATTGATGTTCATCCGCGTGATCATTCGACCACTGCCGGATTCAGAACCCTCATTGTTTGAGAAGCGATCGATCGACCGGCTGAGTGGTGATCGGCCAGTTCGATTAGAATGAATTAAAAGATTGAGGCTTCGAGCGTGAAGTTTAGGTTTTAGGAAATGGTTATTTGCGCTTATTGGCTATATACTTGTAACATAACTTTGATTTTGTCATCAAGTTTCGCCTCCGCAGACAGTACTTTTAGTTACAGCTTATTAGAATTAAGGTTTGATATATCGAGCTTTGTCGGATCTTCGATTCTTAATCTTAATCTTGCTGATAAAACATTCTCGCTAATTACATTATTCTTTATTTTACGTTAGTATGAGAATTGTTAGTTAATTCCCTAAGTAGGTTTATCGTTATGTTTATTATTTTCTTTATCAAATTGACATGAATCCGCTGGTCATAATCTTTAAGCGTTGTTGTAGTTTTCATCATTTGCCATGAGTAGCTAAATAGCTTGTGCTGGGATGTGGGGCGATTTGTAAGCTGAAGCTGGCAATGGGTTGAACCGCGGGCCGAACTGGCGTGTCGATCGATGGTAAGCGCGTTGTTGGTGATCATTACGATCTTATGAAGTTATCTTCGTTTTAATTGTTTTAAACTTGTATTTATGAATCGGATACATACGACAAGTTAGATACCTCTTTTGTGACCCGACCACGTTGGGTCGAAGATAGGGAAGGTTATTTTGACGAAATCGATTAATTGACTAAAGCGTACTGCAAGATGAAGATAAGTATAGTTTAGACCGTTAGTCTATTTCGGAGCCAGTTATTATTAGTGACATTAGGGACTATAACAAAGAGATAGAGATGCTATTTGACCAGGAGTGGGCCAGGGGACCTCTTGACACCATATTAGCACAATGATTCAATTAGGGCAGAGCTGGTTTCTTGGCTGCTTGTCATGTGCAATGTTGAGCAGTCCCCTGTTCCTTTCTCTTATCACCATTTTATTTCGTTTATTAGCTTTGTTATCTTTAGACTTAGATTGACTCAGTTGACCCCATAATAGTACATGGGTAGTCATGAAACCTTATTCGAATTTACAAGCTGCCTCCTTGT